>NC_088606.1:61476771-61746771 GCF_036013475.1 Columba livia
ATGGAGAATGTATGAACAAATCTAAATTACATAAATCAGATGGGATTTTACCGTTAAACCAATGGGAGACGTGCCATTTACTTCAGTAGGGTCAGAGTCTCAGCCTGCAAACGCAGGCTGCAGCCTCACCAGCACGCGTGGCAATAACATCCTTCACTGCATCCGTGCAAACGTCGTGTGCACGCCTGCACCGTTACATTTTTACATTACATATACATCTCTTAAAGTTGCAATGTTCTAAAAAATAACAAACTAAAGATGACACGCAAGAAGTTAAGACCTGCTGACATTGAAAAAAAAGATATACAACTTACTAGTTTTGAAACACCACCCTCCCCCAATTCTTTTAAATAATGAAAAACATGAGTGTTTGGAACTAATGTGACAGAAAACAGAAAGTCAAGTGTAATACTTTTATAAACCACTTAACTTCTGATTAAGACTTTTAGATAACATACTAACCCAAATAGTTATTTTTCTTAAAAATGAGCTTTCAAAAACACCCATTACAGAGTATATTCTCCTTCACAGGAAAGTGTGTTTGATTTTGGTTTCTTTTTTTTTTTTTTACCAGGTTTAACCTGAGCTCTTTGTATAGCTGACTTTGTCTAATATTAATCTTTTTTAACACTGTGTACGTACATTTCTCCCCCCACTTTCATTTTTATCTAACTCTTTGACTTGGAATGTATCGAAAAGTGACTATTTATGAATGGACTGTGACTTCAGAGCATGGGGTGTGTGTTTGTTTTGAGTATACAAAGCTGGGCTTTGACCCCCAGCATTTTGTTTCTCCTCGGTTAAATAAGGAAGGAGGATGGTGAAGAGAGGAGTATGACTCACAACTAAGAGTAGATAATTCTCCCCAGTATAATGAACGCCTTTGTCATAAAGCGCTTACTCAGCAAACCTAACCTCCTCTATTCACTGGTTCAAGCAGAATCTGAACATTCATCTTCTGATTTATCGCACATTTGCTACTTCTCGTTTCGTAACCTGAGATCTATGTCTCTATTTGAGTCATAATTTGACTAAGAAACTGGCAGTTTTCGCTGCGACTGCTGCCAGCTGAGCTCCGGGAGCCCCTCAGCACCGTGAGCCAGTGGCCGTCACATCCATCCCCGTTCCTGAGAGCACTGCCCTTGGTGGCAACTGTGTCAGGACTGTTCTCGAGCATCAGCTCCCTATATCACAGTGCGTTGAGTGCCTTACATTCAGGTTTTCTTTTTGCCTTATTGCTAAAAGTATACGGCGTAAAAGCAATATTGGGTACGCTTCATGTTAGACATTGAAATTTGATCCTGGGTCAGAAAAGAAAAAAAAAAGCTGGCAGAAACGCCTTTTCCATAGTAGCACTTTCTTCGCTGAGCTTTCAGTTCTAAAGACTTGTAGGGTTTTGTTAGCAGGGACAAGGGCACGAGAAGGTGGTAGGAAGACTAAGTCCTCTTGGGAGTGTTTCTTAGCGAGGTGGCAAAGGCAGAAGGCAAGAGCTTCGCAGGAATTAGTGCTGGCTCAGCATCAATACCGCACATTGGCTCATTGGCAGGTGTTAATGTGCACAGGGAGAGCCCGCTAACAGCCCATGACCTGAAGGAGCTCTCTAATCAGAAAGAAGTGAAGCAAGATTGATTCAAAGTAGGACAAAAATCTCTTCTGTACCAGAGATCCACAAAATCTGTGAAGCTGAGAGGCTCAGCTTCGTTTCTGCTCAGCAAACCTCTGAACCATGCCCATTTGAAGGTCAGGTTCATGCACATCTTCGTCAGCTCTCGTTTCTCTTCTGTGCTGCCTTTTCTGGTGGGTTTTCCATCGGAAGGAAAAATCTAGCACCAAAATGGATTAACCCGTAAGTGATGAGCATCTATTGATTCGCAATATAATCAAGCAATCACAGAATAGCCTAGATTAAATATTCTCAAACTCTGTGGAAAGGATGATAAATAAAGAACTACTGTCAGTGCTGCCAGCTGGGAAGAAAAAAAGAGAAGACCTACAAACCCACTGAGCAACAGAATCAAACAGGGAAAAGCAGTTAATGAAAAACACTGAGAACCTGACATTTTTTCATCTTAAGAAACACATGTAATTTGCAACACAGACAATAATAAATATATCTAAATCCAATGGAACAGTAAATGTTGTTAAAATGGTGAGAAAACAGTTTTGGGTTAGTTCATGTTACACCATAATAGACTGAATTTGGATATGGCAATGGTGATTTAGGAAAAATTATGTAGCATTCAATGTAGCCACCATACAAACCTTTTGGAAGTGAAAAAACTTCAGATAATAAAAAACTGGCCAAATTTTACTTAATATTTTTTTCATTCTTGCCAAAGATTCCAGTTACTAGAAAAGGAAAATCTTGTGTAATATGTACACGGTAACACTCATATTGGATCCCTTATAAACAGTTTCAGCTGACATTTAGGCACCAAGTAAAACAAGTCAGACAGACATGGCTGTATACCACGGCAAGAGAATATTTAAACTTTAAATGCAGAAACGTCTCCCACTGGTAGAAGAAGAAGGATGTGGAAAAAATACGGGCAGGATATTAACTAATCCAACTAGAATTGTCAGTATTGTGGGGAAAATTGCATGAGTCTTTTTAAAAGAGCTTATTACTCAGAAAGTAGGTGTACTGCTCTTCTGAGTTTTCTGTAACATGAGTGGAAGTGATTGTTACCGGGAGAACACCTTTTCTTTTGTCAGATTTTCTGATCCATACTCAGTAAAAGGCAGGGAAGGCCAAAGAAATACCTTGGTGCTACTTATCAGGGGGTTAATCCCATGTTCATTTGTGGGATAAGGTGTTTTCTAGGAGGAAGCTGGCCTGACAATTTCATTAGCAGCTAGAACTAGAATTTACTATGGTAACAGCAATCTAGAAAAGTCTTGAAACAGGCTCCAGAACTAACTCAGGATTTCAGCTGCAAGAACAAATCAAGAAAGGATTTCCTCAATATACACCTGATCACTGATGTGTTGTTTCCTTGATTTCTGGTGCATGACATTTGTTTTATTTTCTTCAGAGATGAAAAAGAAAGAAATCTTCTGCATGTATCTTCCATGAGAAGCACTTCATTGATACCCGTTTAAGTCTCAGTTTTTTATTTCTAATTATCTAACTGCTTCTCCTTATTTTTCATGATAGCTTCTTTAGCTCTAAGTTAATACCTGCACCTAGAACGCTGATGACTTTCCATTCTTTTCACTGTAATACTGACTTCTGTATTTAGTGATTTCATTCCAATACATCTCCATTCACTAACCTCTTCTTAGTCCTCCAACACCCCCTTCATAAATGTATTGCTGTTTTATCCTGCTTGATGCTGTACCCTCCTTCAAAGGGAGAAAAACAGCCAACTATTGACCTCTTTTACTCCCCAACTTCTGTACAGGGGATCTGATGAGGAAAAGAGGGTGAAGTTCCTGTCATGTCCTTATTTAAGAGGAGAAAAATATGATCACACCAGCGAGAGATGCATGCGATTCCCAAGTTTAAAATCCCAATAGGCAGAGCAACTCCACAAATGACAGAAAGACTCAAACAATTTCAGCCTTGCCTCTTCCTCCTCTGCTACACCTTTCTTCCTCCCATTCCAGGGCCAGTAACAGCCATCATTATTAGTGAGAAGAGCAAATAGATAATTAGTCCCATACACTTATGGCCATGGCAATAGCCTCTTCCAGAACGGATGGTCGTGATGCACCCCACCCCCAGAGCAGTTCTGCTTCTCCTCAACACCACCAGCACCTCTCCGAGGTGCCTCACAACACATGTGGTCCCCTTCCCAAAGTCACGAGGCTGCTTACCTGGGGAGAACATGGCAACACAGGCAAAAAATCCCCACCAGAGATCAGCACTTTGAAAGGGCATTTGCAAAAGGTACAAGATGTTGCACGCAAAGCCCGTGAGGCAAAGGCATCCCCACTCATGTAAAACACCCAAAAAAGCAAACCCGCAACTGTAACTTATCATTGAAAAACTGCAAAGCACAATGACAATATGTTTCAACATTAAATACGACTGCTACAGCATGTGTCTTTAAACAGACACCAGGGTAGCTCTTCAACAAATAGAAACAAAGAAGGAAAAGACAGTTACAGTCAATGCTTATTTTTTAAAATTTTACCTAGGGGAGTTCCCACTACTCATGAACTGAGAAAGCACAGATTTAAGAATCAAGATCTATTATTAAAACCCTTACTCCTAAAGAGGTCATGTGTTTCTAACTTTATTGCGTATGATTGTAATTATGTACATGCAGGATGCAAAATGGGCAGGCACTAATGTTTTTTCAGAAGGAAAATGTAATTACTGAAATGAATGCAATGTAGTTTTAAAACCCAGTATTTCAAATTCAAAAAACCCCAAAACCAAAAACAAATATGAGGAAAATGAATGATAAACTTCTGATGCCATTGTGTTATTAAAGCTGGATTTTTAATCACACCAATTATTTCTACGAAACACATCATTACACACTTTTAATTAATTTCTGCTTAACAACTTTGAGTGATTAAGTCTTAAGCATATCACACATATGTGGGGAAAAAGACAGTTTGATACATTACATAATACGACACAGACACCACAGACTGCTTGTTACTTAAGACTTTCATAATTTTATTCTTCCTTATGAAAAAATTCCACCCTTCTTGTCAACTTATCGTTAACAGCAGAATGAGAATCAAAGTTAAAGCTGTTTCTGCTGAGGTGTTCCAGTTTAAGGTGAGGTCTTGCACAAGTCTAATGACACGTCCTGCCTGACAGAACTTGTGCTGGATAACAGCCGCCAGAGCAGGCGACTTTCCAGGTTGTCAACTTCCAGCGACAGATATTTATAGACTAATTAAACGGTCCTGTCACATTCTTGTCTAATTGAAACTTAATGCGAACTAACCACAGCACAATTATGGTGCACAATACATTCTGGATGATGCATTCATTTACTACTTTATAACCAAATCGAAAATTATAAAGATCCGCCTAACCTAACGTGCATATATAGTTTGACTCTGTGAGAATTACAGCGCATATTTGTATTCTCTTTCCAATTCTGAAAGCTGCGTGGGTAATGCCAAGACTTAAATTTTCCATTTTTAAAGGTATCTCTGTAAATTCTATGAAGCCGATTATTATTATTACAAGCTACGTGAGTTACTCAGGGAAAATGCAACTTGCACCCAAAAGTATACTACAAAACCACTTTTGCTGGAAGGACTGGACCCCATTCAAGAATATATCAGCTCAGGTATAACAAAAACAAAAGAGAAGAATATTTTCTTGAGTACCACATAATCACTGAGAGCCTGATTTTGGAATCTAAACTAGTTTTACTGAAGCAAGCAGCTTGTTTATTTTATTTGAATTTGTTAGAAGATCCGACTTCTGAAAGAATCATTCCTTCTCTGACACTATTACATGTTATAGCCTCAGAAACATCACGCGGTTGCCAAAAATCTGTCACTTTAAAAATAACTGCCAGGTACTATATAGAATATCAGGTTAAAAAAATATCAGCACTAGAAATCCAGTTCATCCCCCAACTCCCAGCTTTGCATTCCAACCCTGAACTTATAAACTTCAACACAACTCCTGCTGCATAGTTGAGTCCAGGTAAGAAATTCCAACTTACTATTTTTAGCAAACTAAGTTATGCTTGTCAGTGTATAGACTCCAGTATTATGCATTACTTTCTTATGAAGAATTGAAAAAGTAAGAGATGGGATAACTGCTGGAAAAAGAACATCCTTAACAGAAGTTAAACAAATTGGACATGAAAAAGGAAATATTTTGCTCTAGCTATGTCACCTAAGGAAAAATACTCTCACTTTGCATATAGGTAAAACTGTTTATCAAAGTAAACAGAACTTTTCACTTAGTATATGAGTAAAATTATTAATCAAAGTAAACATGACTAATTATGTAGGACTTTTCCTCGCTCTTGGTGTAACATAAATATCTGAAGCTTTGAAAAAGTGAGTGGTGAGTCATGAAGAGCCTAAAACAATCTTATCACAGGCACAGTGAGACATTGCTAAGTAGGGCATGCACTGCCAAATGCTGCAGTTCTAACCTGAGAAAGTTTTCATGTGTTTATCTTGGGTCATTAGCTTTCCTTTTTCTCTAGCATACTAAGGATGGCGGAACTTACAGAGACCATGGATAACTCCAAGTTATGGAGAACGCATTAAGAAACCAATTGCTTTTTAGAAAAACAAAACAACTAAATTATTGCCTAGTTAGTAAAAAAACCTCCCCAAATAATGTACTATAGATTTCACTTTTTTTAAGTTGACACTATATTTTCGTTAAACTACCCATTCCATTCGTTAAACTACCCATTCTACACTCATATACAAGTCACAAGAAAGTGAACTAAAAAAAAGGACAATAAATATGTTGCAAGATTCACATTTCCATATTCCTATCAACAGCAAAGAATTATACAGTAATCTTCAAATTACCTGCTCCTCTTACTTTAGATTTAAAAGTCAGTGACTTACTAATCAGTGACTGCTATACCTCTTCTTCCTTTACACTTCTACCATTTTTAGTATGCATCAATCACTTCAAAACAGACACCGACATTAAATACATTTAAAAACTGTAAGACTGAAAACGATCATTGATTTTGTAATAAAGCCACTGACTAAACTCAAGCAGATCTACAAGATGCGGCTTGGGGACGACAATGCCATGTTGGGACCTCACGGTCTGTTTTGACTACCAAGAGGTGTCTATTGGATGTGACAGGAAAAAAGTTGTTTTCCAGTTCTCCAAGAAAATCCTCCTGTGCAGGGCATCCAAAAATAGAAAACTTTTTGGAGATATTGGGCTTTTAGGTAAGAAGAGGAAACTCCCATGAAGAAGTAAAAAGGGAAAATAAGGAACAATCATAAACAAAGGTGAAATCAGCATCCGTGTCTTTTCCTTAGCTCAGAATTGAACATAAAGCATTTTTGAAGCATTTTAAGTATATTTTAATACTTGAATTGCAAATGTACCTGTTGTCAACTAATGGATTTATTAAAAAAACACATTTTTTTTTTAAGATGTGGAACTAGGTGGGAAGATGACAGCTGCGCATCAATGTATTAAAGGTTACTTCCCTGTGAATGCTGAGGAAAAGAGGCAAGCTTTGGAGAGAAAGTTGTTGTTCTGGCTTAAACAAATTGATAATGACTTTTTCTTCCAAGCCTCTCCTCTATGGATCGGCACATACAACTATGGGCTGCTTAGCTGGGTCTCCATCATCCAAATGCCACCTGTACATTTCTGTATTTTATGACAAAAAAGTTGGTATTGAATCAAGAAAACACATTTTCTGTTAAAAAGATAACCTACGAACATTGAGAAGTAAAAGAACTCTTTTTTCCCCCCTTATTTTGCCTCTTTCAGCCAAAAAGGACACACTGTCACACTTTATAGCCTAAACAAGTAGGACAAAAACTCCATCTACAGGAGCGGGTATCTTAGCCTGAAGGCTTACAATATACATTGGAAAATGAAACAGAAATCCCTGAACTATCCTCCATGCTTTTTATCCTCACCAGAATTAATACATTTTGTAAGATACAAATCTTTCAATAGTTGCCTCTATGTACCCTTTAGTCCTGAGGTATTTCCTTCTCTACATGTAATCACTCAGATTTTCTCCCACAGTCTTATCGATCTTTTCCAAACAGAAAATAAGTCATTAGAATGAAATGAATTATCATTTGTTTCTCCTATGGTTTTTTCACTTTACATGAATTTGGGGATGAAATTGAAATGCAAACATTTCTTCATACAACTGGAGTTACTCCAGGAAGCTGATTTCTAGGCCTTTGCCCACTGAAGATTGCTGAGGAATGTCTTTATTTTATCGGGCACCTTATTGGTCTATGTCACTGATGAACATCTCTTACGTTTTTTGGATATTTAATGCTTTTTTGCTCCCCATCTAGATCCTACCTGCTGACTTGAGATGAGACCAGCAGAAATAATAGTCTGTATTTTAGGACAATGAGACACAGAAACAGATTGAGGATCTGAAGAGGCTTTATTAGGAAGCTGAACTGACAGCTAAAGTTTTCTGGGCAAGCCTCCTACTATCACAGAATCACAGAATGTCAGGGATTGGAAGGGACCTCGAAAGCTCATCCAGTCCAATCCCCCTGCTGTAGCAGGAACACCCAGATGAGGTTACACAGGAAGGTGTCCAGGTGGGTTTTGAATGTGTCCAGAGTAGGAGACTCCACAACCCCCCTGGGCAGCCTGTTCCAGTGTCTGTCACCCTCACTGAGAAGAAGTTTCTTCTAAATTTAAGTGGAACCTCTTGTGTTCCAGTTTGAACTCATCACCCCTTGTCCTACTGTTGGTTGTCACCGAGAAGAGCCTGGCTCCATCCTCCTGACACTCACCCTTCATATATTTGTAAACCAATTTGTTTTCTTTCACGGTGAACAAGAGAACTAAAATGTTTTGTCTTTTAACAATTTAGACATTATCAATGGTCCTGGGCACCCAAAAGAAGGAGCATTTTTATGGTCCTATGAACATACGTTTTATGTCAAGAAAACTGTATTTTTATACATAATATAGCCCCATAAAGAAAAGATTACGCTGAAAATAGCCCTAAGATAGAACAAATCATAAAGAAGTTAGTGCATGTGTTAAGCCTGTAGAGCCAAAGCATAAAAATAATATTCTTCTGACATTGTGAATGAATGTCACTTTCATATTTTTGTCGGAAAATTTACATGGACACTTTGAAGGCAATTTGTGTCTCATGTATGGAGTTACCATTCTTCTATCTTTTAGCATATTTACAGAATTTAGTGAAGATAGTTTTGGCTATGCCTTTTCCATTTGTTCAAATGGAATATCAAAGAGATTACCTTGGTATATTACTATTTATTTTGAAAGACTGCCTCTGCTCAGTTTGAAACTGCTTCATATTTCCCTATTAACAACCAGATATGTAGATCATATGTGGCTAAATCAAAGAAGAAACAAAATTTGATCAATATTTTATATAACATTATAGTTTGGCTTTTTTGAATACCATTTGACACCCAGACCCCAATCCTTGTGCTATGTAAGCACATGGAAAGTCTTATACAAATGCTAATCAAAGTTGGATCAGACCTTGGTATTGCTGAAAACAAATAATTGAGAAGCAGGTGACTTGGTTTTTTAAAAAAACCACCTCATAAAGTGTCAACTGAAAGAATGGCAAATGATGACAAGTTTGATACTTTCTGTATTAATTGCCACAGTAAATGTTAAAGGTTTTGCTGTTAAAACAAACTAGGGATTTATATCACTTTGATTTTATTTATACTATTAACTAGAGCCTATTTCAACCAGAAGAAAGGCTGTTACAGATGAGACACATTTTTATTTCCCCTGAAAAACATTAAGTATTCTATCTAAATTACAAATATGCTGTATTTTATGACTAGCTAAATCATTAATCAAGATAAGCACGGGAAAGCTAAGGGATCTCAGTTTACTTGATGGCTGATTGCCCAGCAACCATTCCCTATAATTGTTTTCAGTGGCAGAGCGGTGTTAGTGGAGACCACAGGCCTGCACAGCACATGTATAGGGGAAAATGAAAGAAACTGAACAAAACATTTACATCCAGATTTCAGGTTATATCCATGCTCAGTTTTATTGAAAGCAGCTTTATTACAGTCACTTAGCAATGCAAGGTGAGGTCTTTTGAGAGCCCAAGCCTGATTACAAGTGGCAATCAGCATTTTAAATCTGAGCTTTGAACCGAAGAAAGTAGATCTATTTGATGATCAAATCTTCAAATTAAGTTAAAAAGTAAGTAATTCCTTCACTGTTATTTATTGAATTATTTTATATGATGGTGGAACTAGATTATTATATATTTAAATTCAGTTTAAACTTGTAAAAAAATTCCAGTTGAAGGAAATCTTCATTCATTAATTCTTACGATAACTCCTGCTGTATGTAACCTACCTTTCCACTCCAAAAACTGTCACCTCTGGACATTCTCTTTTTTCTACATTCACTATTTATGCCTCTAGCTCAACACAGACACCTTCATTTAGGTAATTTATTTTCCTTATTTGGACTCCAGTCTCTGTTCACTTTTCACACATACCTACATTGTTCTCTGACAAATCTATTAAATAAATTATTCCAATAGAGAATAATTCCAATAACTAAGGTACTCAGCCAGGATTTAGAAACTCCAGTTTTTCCAGTGCTGTGACTGAGAAATCTCGTATGATTACCAGCAGGACATTGTGAGAAATCTAGCTACAGAAAACCTGATTTCTACCCAGTCTAACTTATCCTTTTTTTTTGGCAAACTGGATGGTAAATCCAAGATCAACCAGCATTTCAACCGCTGTTGAGATGCTTGAGTCCTGTTGTGTAAGAGTTGTAGGTGACCTGTCACACAGTTGAGCTACAGCGCAATATACTTTCTATTTAAACAGAAAATGTTACAAGCAAAGATCCCGACAGGAAGTCAGCTACAGAGGAAGGGAGGCTGAATATTTCTATCAGATTTCTTTCCATCAAAAAGAAAATAGTATGGAAAAATTTACCAGGCTAAATGGAAAAGCCACTTCACCATGTTACTAACAGCATGAAAGATCCCTGACTTACAATGCTGAAGTGATTTGAAGGAATTTGGTTAATGCCAGGTTTGCCTTGCTACTACATTTTCAGCACCTTGCCACAAGAATG
Source organism: Columba livia (assembly GCF_036013475.1). Taxonomy (NCBI): domain Eukaryota; kingdom Metazoa; phylum Chordata; class Aves; order Columbiformes; family Columbidae; genus Columba; species Columba livia. The sequence goes on from NC_088606.1 coordinate 61,487,498, forward strand.
TAAAGCCAGGTACAGCTTTGATCAAAGATTCAACCATAAATTTAATACAGCGGTGATTAAGTGACTTACTGAAAAAAACACAACAAAACAAAAAACAGGGTTACAAGTCAAATCCATGGTGGAGCTGATATTCCTCTATTTTACTTTCGCTAGACTTGAGATGCACTTTTGGGTACAGAGATCAAACTGAATTCTTCAGAGTATTGAGAACTCCAGTGACTGCAAACCAAGCTGAGAAGTAACGCTGCCTACCCACACACACAAACTTATTCAGAGTTGCAAAGCCCTCCAAAAAACAAACAAACAAACCTCCCAAAATTAGTAACCTGGATTTTAGCAGAGGCAGCCAAATCAGAGCCTGTTTTTGTTGGTCTGTGTATATTCCACAGCATAATGACCCAAGAATGGAGAGCAAAAAGGGAAGAAAAGATGAGCCAGACCTAGCTAGACCTCCGGATTCTAGGAAAGAATGCAGAAGTAAGGGCAATTCAGACAATAAGAAAACTTTCTATAGGTTTGGCCAGTATTCCTCTCTCTTGTGCAGTTTGCTCCAACCGTCTCCCTTTCTTAGTCCCTACCCCATTTTCACTTAATTTCTGTCATCAACTTTTTGTGCTCAGTGTTTTTTTTCCTGGTTTTGTCTTAATTTAGCTTATCCTTTAAGTTCCTCTCCCTCCAAATAAACCCAGCGGAATATTAATAGTGGCATTAATATGTCATTTGGTGGTGTCAATTTATTTTTATTTACTTGTATGTTAGGTGTTTATTCTCTGCCAGGTGTTTGTCTGGATAAAGTAAAGAATATCTGCTTGCTGTATTTGTATCCTTAAGGGTCCTCATGGCTCATTGGTCCCTACTTGCCTACACTATTACAAATATCATTATAAACATCAAAATAGCATTACAGCAAAATATTTCAGTGAAGAGAGATATTGCATATTGCTTCCTATAAAATCATAGCATTGAATTATTACTGGAGAGACAGGATTTAGAGCATGATATTTTTCATTTATGCTATATTCATTGCCCCATTGCTAAATCCATCTCAGTTTGTCTCTATAGACATCAAAACTGTACCAAACATTGACAATATCTTGACATTAAGGAAAGCAGGTGGCCAATTTACCACAGGGAGGAGAAATGTATGGAAAATGGAATGTTGTTATTTGCCTACTTTTTAGTAGTTAGGTGTTAGATTATCTGTCCTACCATTGGATCTTTTAGATGAGATACAAGATTTAGAGTTCAACTGCCACAGGGTATTAGAGAGTCCTCTTGTGAAGAGGGCAGCTATTAACTCTGATCTAGCAAAATCCTACACCAGACAATTAAATAATCTTTGTCAACTTTAATGTTAATAGATATTTTATTTGGATAAAATAATGTCTTCATTTTTCCAAAATCAACTTAGTTTCAAGCGCTTGGAAACATACTGCATTTCATTCCTGAATGAATGCTGCAATTAAATAATCCATGGATGATTTCCTGTATGAGATGCAGCACGCTGGAAGAGTTTACAATGAAAACTTGAACCCCAATATTCAAATAGCAAATGTCTTTAAATATGTTTGGCTTCACTGTAATTTTAAGTAATTCTTAAACCTGACAAAATTAACTTACTATAATTATGATTAGATTTTTCAGCCTAAAATCATGACTGGTTAGTGAATCAGCTAATGAGTGGTTTTATGATTTACTAGTTAAACCAAAAGATTATGAGTTTAAATTCTACTCCTTATTAACTACATTGGAAATTATATACATGACTTGCCATTTTAAAATAATGATATCTTAAAGTTCAATTAAGGCATGCAAGCTGTTTTGGGTAACTTTGGCTGAAAGGTTCAACATTATTACAAATTATAAGGAAAATAGCTCACAGTATTGGTATAACTAATATTACTAATATGAGATCCAGGATAAGGTAGTAGCTTAAACAAATCAAACTTAATACAAAACGTTCACTATGGCAGAAGAATTTATCTGCTCCGATGCAGGAATTACTGTGCAAAGTACAATGACCTGTATTACACAGAAGGTCACATTAGATAAACACAATAGTCGCTATGCACCCTAAAATCTTGCAATATTTTAGATTGAAAAGGAGTTAAATGCAAAGCTCTACTTGCTTCTTTCTCCTGAGTATAAACTATATGAGTGCCATTCAACTGTATAAACACATTCATTAGGTTTTCAGTAGGCCTCCCTTCTAAGGAATGAAATTACATACTTTTGAGCTGTTGAGTGAACTACAGTGTTTTATGGCTTTAATTCAACACTTTTAGGGCTTACAGTTCATTGAAATTCAAAATCTTGGGTGCAAAGTGTGTTCACAAAGAAAATGTTGACCTTCCTATATAGCAAATGCCTTTTCGTTCTTTTTTTTGTTTAATTAAAAAAACACTAATGAAGCTGAAGGAGGTAAAAGATTTGACCTTCCTATTAAAATAACAAATGTAATATAATTCACATATTTCAGCACGTTGGCTACTGCTCATGAAATAAAATACTGCAGCAGAAAGAGCATATTGTTTCCACACGTCGAAAATATGCAAATTAGACAAGTATTCAATATTCACTTGAAAGCGAGAAAATGTACCAGACTTCCAATGGTATTTAGGGAGGCAAAGTGGTTGAACATGATTATTTGAATTTAAAAAATGGGTATGGGATTCCCCTCTCTTTGCGTCTTGCCATATATGGAATCTGTGTAATATCCACAGGGCAAATTATTCACTACCTTTTTCAAGATGAAAAGCTACTGATTGGCATCAGACATCAAGAGGGATTTTGGCATTAGAATAGATTTACACTTGATGACATGTCAAAGCCTTGAAACAAAAACTACAGAATTTACTCATGAATGCCGAAGGCAAGCCACTTATTCAATACTAGCTCAATGCACATCTTTCCAAGGATGGCATTCAACCACACCAAGAACAAAATACCGCAAACAAAACTTGGTTATATTTGGAAATGAATGTGCTTGACTAGAGTGAACAAAATAACAGCCAGCATTACCTGTTGCCAGCTGTCAGTGAAGAATAAAGAACTGTAACATCCTTGCAACAGAGGGAAACAGAATCCAAGCTCATATTGAAAATAGAGCAGTTAGTGGGATGGGGCAGGATCAGCGGCACTATGTGTGGGCACGGTAACTCCTACTCGGAGCCCACTGCTCCTCCAGCAGATGTGCCCTTGCTTCTCTCTTCCCACAAACACTTGAAAATAAAGAAAAACTCATGAGGAGAGTAGGTACAAGGTGTAAAAATATATGACATAATGCAAAAAATTGCCATTTCTCCTTCGACTTCCATTATGGTTATTTAAAAAATAATGTCATTATTTGCATTTGTACGGAGTGCTTGTGGAAAGTTATTACTAGTGTTGACCAGATTGCCATTATTTTGGCACAGCCAATTCAGTAACCACTTCACATTTTGCTGCTTTCTTTTAATATAATAATAACAGAGGTATCTCATTTCAGTATTGGATGCGTAGAAAAGGCCATCTAAACAGGTTTGGTGTGAATAACTTGTGAGCCATGGCAAGTATATGTGCAGTAGAAGTCAGAAATAGGAGGACTCATGGGAAGCTCAAGGGAAAACCCACCCACCTCTCTTACACACCCATGGGAATGAGAGATGACAGAATTTTACCAGCACTATTTTGTAACTTTGTCCTTTTAGACACCTGCTCATGTCACACCACGCATACAGAGTGAAAAGATCGTTTTGCATGGATTTGACATCAAAAGTTAGGAGCATCATTTGTTTGAAGTACCTGCAATCTTAAGGAAATGAGAGGAGTAACTTGCGTAAAATCAGCAAAGAATGAGAAAAGTATGGTTTTTTTTCCTTACCGCAACAGATTCAAATAGAATTCTACAATTATATTTGACTTCAAGTCAGAGACAAGGTGAATTCACTAAGAGTTTGCTATTTTAAACAATACATAGAGTATATTTGGTCTTTATCTTGATGTGCTGTATGCTTATGCTAAGAGGGATGCCTACACACTCCTAGAAGCAGCAGCCAATTTTGTAATAGATTTTCAAATACTGTGTGTTTGCATAAAATATTCAGGAACGTATAGGTCAACATAGTTTACTGTTCATTTAGAGCATCTTCAGTGGGTGTCCATACTGCAAATTATGTAAAAATTGAAATTCAATTGTTAATCAGAATTTGTTAGAATGACCTAACGTTCACAGAAGATGACTACTCAGTTTTTCTGATGAAGATATTAGAAAGTTTCAATGTGAAGCAGCTGTCATATTTCATCGATTTTAAGAGCTACTGAGTACTCGTAAACGCAGCCAGTTCCTTTAGGTCTGCACAAATGGCAGCTGAACTCCTTGGAAATTCGGAGTTTGTAGATGCACATCACTTTAAGAAAACTGATTCAAAATATCCCACTAACTCCTCCAAGGGTCTTTTCCAAAAGACTGTGAAAGAAATCTTTTCTCTTCAAAAAGCACTGATCTCAGAATAGTCAAGCAATCAACAAGCAGACAAAATATAGATTCATGATAAGTATCTATGGCATCTATGAAAAACATTCTGGATCAGCATTACGGCGCAGGTGGCTGTGCCCAAGGTGTCTGTCACCACCAGCCTCAAATTTTGAGAAGAAATAGCTTCCCTGAATGGAAAAAGGTTCATTTTCAAGAACAATCATTGACTTAAATTCTTACTCTAACAATAATTCTTAGACATCCACAGCAACTGAAATTAAATAATGCATGTGGGAAGGTGAGGAAGTAATATTTAACCTATATGCTAAAAACATACCTTTTAGCACTTCTCAGATTACTGTTGCTCAGTTTCAAAAACAGAATCTCCCTTTTCCCGCATAGTGGGATGCTCTCAGCTGGACTTCTGGACTATAATTAATGCCTTCTAGATGCTAAATAAATACTAAGAACAAAGACAACTACAGTGCAAAACATATAACCTAACAACATATATTTCAGTACTGCAGTAGTCAGTAAGGACAACCTCAAAGCGAATAAAAAACATGGATCAATTTTACCAATTTTTACAAGCTTTCTATTAAAATTATCTTCCTTGATTTGTAACGGAATGCATGTTGGCTTAGATCTGGGAGGATGCTGTTCCAAAGTGCTGTGAGGTTGCTCTGGTAGCAATTTATTATGAAACAGCAAAATCATTACCAATCAGTAATTCAGCATATATAGGTGGGTCATAAAAAGTAAGAGTTTCATAAAGATTTCTGTACTATAGGGTAACTCATACATGCAGGAACTGTTCTGTCAACTTTTAAAATTTGACCGTGTATATCTTCATGATCACCTCTGTTTGTGTTGACTCACCCACGATGAAAACACAAAATGTTTCTGTGAAAGAAACTATATTTTGAATACATAATTAACACTATCTAAGCAGTGTGTATATATATATACACATGCCCACATACTGTGTTTCATATTTATCTTGTACACACTCAAAATACTCAACATCGATGTATTTGTACTATTTACACTACTCAGTACTATCAACCTGCTGAGATGTGCTTTTACCTTTGGGTTTTGCACAAAGTAACGCAGGCATGCAGTTCTCTATGTGAGTGGTTTTCAAATTGGGCAGCACATATTTGCACACAGGTCATTACTCAGCGAGACAAAAATCCTATTTTCAATGCTTAAAGCTGCAACTTCTTTTTTGTAGTAATAATGCAGCCCAATGGGCTCAACCTGGTTGATGGGAGAAAGGAACTTAGTGATGGATCCACATTGAGTAGAAGATACATTGCTCAAGTGGGTCCCTCTTTTAAAATAGAGTGCAAAACCACCAACAAAGTAAAAGAACCAAAGCCTCTGCCTATTTTGCTGCTTAATACTGAACATTATTAGACACAATTTTGAAGCCATATCTCAACTTTCAAAAATTAATAAAGCAAGTGAAATTCATAGATGCACGGAATGTTTTTCAATGTCACTTCCACTCTGCATAGTTTTTAAAGCATATTTTAAAATATGCTGGGTCCTTGTGTCTGTAATTTAAGCAAGTTTATTCAGAAGGCTTTTTGATGACATATTCAGGGCATAATATAAGCAAAAGACATACCTAATGTTCACATTAGGCAAAATAAGGCTATATATCTCCAAAATAAGTGTCTGAACTGTTTTTACCATGACTTATTCATACACTCAGCAGTGCTTGCATTTACTCCATGAAAACATCTGTTCAAAATATTTGTTTCTCATTCTATCACCTCTCCAGTTCTAAGTAAAATGAATAACACAATTATCATAAACATGCATTTAATTCCCTTTGTCTTGCATAATACAGAATGTGAAGGAAAAGGTTTTCCTCTTGTGACAGTGGAGGAAGAAAAGGAATTACTTTGTCATTTTGTAACAGGAATCCTGCTACAAAGATCATACTAAATGAATTTTTAAATTGTTTAGTTTTGAATCTTTCCGATGTCTTTGGCAGGTCTAGCTAATACTGAGAGTTTAAACTTTAAGTTCTTTTCTATGCCTACTTTTTGGCAAAAACTGGCAGGATTAATAAAAAGGGACCAAAAATGTCACAGAAACCCCACACCTGACCTATAATTTCCCACTAATTATTCCACACTCTTTCTCATACTGACAATGTAAGTTATTCTCTTTTATTTAATCAGACTTCTCTCTTTTGAAGGGCAGATGTTTCCCCATTAATATGGCAGAATGTCTTTGTTTCCTCACCAACTGTAGAGACAAATGATTAGTACAATAAACTCTGGCAGTTTGCCTCGCAGTTACTTGGTGGGGACAAGTAAAACTGTTTTGTGGAGTATTTAAATATTTCAAAATTCAGAACAACCCCCTCAAACCTATGGAATTATCTGGAGGAAAGGAAAAGTAGCCTGACATTCAACCTAAAATTTAGGTTAAGTGTTCTAAAAATTGACCGCAATGACACTTGTGCTCCACACAGTTCTCTTATCAATTTAAATAGTGGCAAAATAACACCAGGAGGCAAAACAAATCTGATTTGATTTACATATAAAATTGAAATAGCTTGTTGGACTTTTGTAGCAACACATCAGGGTTTAATACGAGCAGCGTTAAAATCTGAAGAAGCTGACCTGGACATGAAAGATATGTATGTCTTTGGAACAGAGCCCTCGAGATGGCCCCTACTAATGTAATATAGTAAAAGTTAATCAAAAAAACCCAACAACACAGGAAGGGAAAGAAGAGATACTTTCCCTTGGCAAGGGGACCATATCAAACTTAGCTACACAGCTATTGTCACAGAGCTACACTTTCCTAATGTTAGGAATAGTTGAAAACATGACATGAAGAGGAAATGTCCAAAGCAAGACAAGACAATAACAGATGAAAATTCCTGGCAGAACTGAGAAAGAAATGTCCATGAGAGACACTATTAGAGCGAGAGATATGAGCCTGGTATGACTCAGAATGTAATTCACCTTCTCCGCTGACACATCCTACTGCGGTATTCAGTGAAGACTGTAATTACAGATGAGATTTGATTCATCAGGAAATTTAACATATCAGCATATAAAAATAGAGACTATAGGCTAGCCACAAAAGGTAGATCAATTCCAGAACTTACTGAAGGTGAAAACTAAATTAGTTAATGGCAGGATACAAACAAGATTACTTCCACAAACTTATTAAGCTCACACTTATTAAGCTCACACTTCAAACAGTCCTTTTGATACAGTCTGTTGATACAGACTTGCAGGAAACAGGAGGGGCTGGGATTCTTTTCACAGAACTAATAGAGACTTGGACTGCAAAGAAAGCTCTAGAGATGTGATTTACAGTGTCTATGATGATGGGAAATTGTCAAATTGGTCAGACTGATGAACAGAATGGACTGTGAATGGGAGGCAATTTTTTGTTGCTAGACAAAAATAATATCTGAGTGAAATGCAGAATGAAGTAAAAGACAATGAAGACACTGAATATAAATTCAAGGAGGGAAAGATACAGGACAAATCACTGTGCTTCAGAAAAGGAACTATATCACCATCACCTCTGGGTGAATTCCAAACCAAAAGCATTAGGGGGGTTGGGTACAGATCAAGTGGTTAAAGAACATCATAAAGTGAATCATTTTGTTGTTTGTTGGACTTGTTTTTTACTGTCTGCTCCTCTCATTCAGAAAACTACTTAACATTAAAAAAACAAGTGTGAAGATGATTTATAAAATTCTTTGTCTCCTAGATACACCACAGGATAATTTGACGAAAGCAAGCAACAGAGGGAAAATTTCTATAAATGATGCTGTTATTTCTGTAACAAATCCCCTCAAAGGCTAGAATCTGCTCAGTTTCTGTAGTCTTCCAGTTCATTTTACATATGAAAATGTTAAAGTATACAGATTTATTTCTATTACTGTGTTATCTGTATCATGTTTCTTGGATGTTAGTATAATTGGATGAAAGCATCTTACTTCCTACCACCTTCCATACGTAGGCCGAACTGATCAGAGTTACTTCCTCTTCACCAAGAGAATTATTAACTTTATTACGAAACATGATACTAATCCATTATCTCTTTGGAACAGTATAAATATTAATACATCATACAAAGCATTCTAGAATATACATACACATTGAAATATAATCACCCTAAATGACAAAATAATACACCTGTTTTCTCTGCGACACAGTGAGTACAGGGTACTTTCTTAATACTTAGCTGGTATTCACAGAATCACAGAATGTCAGGGATTGGAAGGGACCTCAAAAGCTCATCCAGTCCAATCCCCCTGCCGGAGCAGGAACACCCAGATGAGGTTACACAGGAAGGTGTCCAGGTGGGTTTTGAATGTCTGCAGAGTAGGAGACTCCACAACCTCCCTGGGCAGCCTGTTCCAGTGTCTGTCACCCTCACTGAGAAGGAGTTTCTTCTAAATTTAAGTGAACCTCTTGTGTTCCAGTTTGAACTCATTACCCCTTGTCCTACTGTTGGTTGTCACCGAGAAGAGCCTGGCTCCATCCTCCTGACACTCACCCTTTATATATCTGTAAACATTAATGAGGTCACCCCTCAGTCTCCTCTTCTCCAAGCTCAAGAGCCCCAGCTCCCTCAGTCTTTCCTCACATGGGAAATGCTCCACTCCCTTCATCATCTTTGTTTCCTGCGCTGGACTCTCTCCAGCAGTTCCCTGTCCTTCTGGAACTGAGGGGCCCAGAATTGGACACAAAATTCCAGATGTGGTCTCACCAGGGCAGAGTAGAGAGGCAGGAGAAACTCTCTTGACCTAGTAACCACCCCCCTTGTAATACACCCCATGATGCCACTGGCCTTCCTGGCCACAAGGGCACAGTGCTGGCTCATGGTCATCCTGCTGTCCACCAGGACCCCCAGGTCCCTTTCCCCTACGCTGCTCTCTAATAGGTCATTCCTCAACTTATACTGGAACCCGGGGTTGTTCCTACCCAGATGCAAGACTCTACACTTTCCCTTGTTATATTTCATTAAATTTTTCCCTGCCCACCTCTCCAGCCTGTCCAGGTCTCTGGATGGCAGCACAGCCTTCTGGCGTGTCAGCTGCTCCTCCCAGCTTCGTGTCATCAGCAAACTTGCTGATAGTACACTTTATTCCCTCGTCTAAATCATTGATGAATATATTGAATAATATAGGCCCCAGTACTGACCCTTGAGGCACTCCACTATATACAGGCCTCCAACTGGACTCTGCCCCATTGACCACGACTCTCTGGCTTCTTCCCTTCAGCCAGTTTGCAGCCCACCTCACTACCTGGTCATCCAGACCTCACTCCCTCAGTTTAGCTGTAAGGATGCTGTGGGAGACTGTCAAATGCCTTACTCAAGTCAAGGTAGACCACATCCACCGCTCTGCCATCATCCATCCATCTTGTTATGTCCTCATAAAAGTCAATGAGGTTGGTCAAGCACGACTTCCCCTTCGTGAAGCCATGTTGATGGCCCATAATGACCCTACGCCTTGAGATGGCATCAAGGATAAGTCGTTCCATCAGTTTCCCAGGGATGGAGGTGAGGCTGACTGGTCTATAGTTACCCGGGTTCTCCTTCCTGCCCTTTTTGAAGACTGGAGTGACATTTGCTTTCCTCCAGTCCTCAGGCACCTCTCCCGTTTCCCAGTACTTGGCAAAGATGATGGAGAGCGGTCCAGCAATGACCTCAGCCAGCTCCCTCAGCACCTGGTCTTGATTACCCCCAGTTGAAATAATGGAGGGTCTTCAAGATCACAGCATGTTCTTCCCTTTAACAGAATGCATCAGTTTTTAGTACAAGTTTTTAAAAGGAATATTAAAATAAAAGAGCTTAATAACAGTAGAGCTTCCTATTTATTACAATTTTATTCTAAAGTAGACATGTGGATGACAAAGTCCTCCAGACTTTCCCAGTAAGCTCTCCATATAAAATACTTTGTATTTCACCAGTTTTCTCTTAAATGATAGTACTGAGATCAACACTGGGCAATACATTATGCAGCCTATTTTGATGTTACTTTATAAATTCTGTTTTTGAATATCTCTTTTGCTGAAACTGTCAGAATCACTTGAGACACCCAAATTTATTAATAGTGTATTTGAGAATACTTGACCATCTAATATGCATAAGATAACCTAACTCTTGTGAACTGTAAAAGTCATATGCATCAGTAATAAGGCCTTGCCCTACAAATAATTTAATGCACAGTTTAGTTCTTCACTGACCCAAAGCTACTTGCGTGCAAACTGACCCATTTACTTAACCAAAGGTATCACAGAAAAAATTACTTTTTGTGCTTATTTTGCAGTTCTCAGGGGAAGAAGTGGTAAATTTGAACTCATAATTTGAAGTTATAATAATTTTTTATAGTTCCTAACCGAGTAAAAATATTTGGAAGTCTGTATTTAACTTCCCGTTTTGATAAGACTGCTATAGGTAGATTAAAGTGGGACTTGTATAAGCAAATATTACATAGAGGGATAAAAGGAAAAAAGCAGGTAACATATTCACGTTCAGTAAGTCACGTTTTTGCAATGTATTGAGCCTTTCTGCTTGTGTCAACTTAAATCCAACATTAAAGTCTCTTTATGACTCTCTCCTACCATGCGCAGCCTTTGTGTTTCCTACTAAAGAGACACCTGCTACAATTCAGTTGGAAAAAACAGGGCAATAGTCTTAGTGCAAGATTCTACGGCAAGCACTGCTGAACTATAAATGATGCTAACACCAGTGTTAAATAGTTTTATGACAATGTTTTCTAACTTTTGAAAACTGCACTCGGCTTTTCCTGATCTTTAGATTTTAAGAAAATCCGTGATACAGGCATCTCAGTTGAATTGGAATCTTCACATAAACTGTTATTATTACTAAGAATTTGGTCATAATTAGACCTTTCTGTACCTAAAGGCATTACGAGTAACATTTGTACAACACATACATATCGAATTCTGTTAGATCAAAATATTTTTGCCATTTATATTAAGATTTGTGTCATTTTACCTTAAATGGTATCACTACCTATGTTCAAGTCTGATATGGGGAGAATCTCATTAGCACGAAACACTGTAAAATATATATACTAAAAATTAATACAGCTCACAAATGCGGAAAAGAAAGATTTGGAATAGCAACACAAGACGTGTTTGCAAGAAGAAATTAAACTTTTCCTACAAAGATATTTGATTAAAACCAGGCTTTCAAGAGAAAAATCCAAGGATATGTTCGCAGTCCACAAGAATTAGAATTACAGAAGAATTACAGGCTGCCCAGGGAAGTTGTGGAGTCTCCTTCTCTGGAGACATTCAAAACCCACCTGGACATGTTCCTGTGCGACCTCACCTAGGCGTTCCTGCTCCAGCAGGGGGATTGGACTAGATGATCTTTTGAGGTCCCTTCCAATCCCAAACATACTGTGATACTGTGATTAGTATTATGGCTTGGTTTAATATGAGAATGAAATCAAACGCTTTAATATCAACTGGTAGACATATTTTGCCTTAACTCTACAGAAGAGTTTTACATACAAAAATAATTAATGGGTCAATTCTTAAACTCTCTGTATCTTGTAATTTTCTACTTTGAAATGTTATTGATTTACAATGCCTTCCATGACATTAAATTTAGGTTAATATACTGATATATTTTAACAAGATAATTATGTCAAAGGTTATAATCAACAGTTCATAATAAAAAGTTATGCTCAAAAATAAAACTTATTATTTATACTTTAGACTGCATAATAAAGTATTAGCAACACAAAATGTTAATTAATTTCCAATTCTCTATTCTTTTATTCAGATTTCATGAAGGTTGATTGGACTTGATCCATCATTTTACGGAAAATTAATTATTTCAAATACATGCACCACTTTATGCAACCTGCCTGATTTGCATTGAGGAAAATTCAGCAGAAGTAATTGAGGCACAAGCAAATACTGGCACTGACTGAACTCAATTTTCATTCCAAATTTCTGCAAAATCCCAAGACACAACAATATCAGATGCAGGGGGAAAACAAACAAAAGCAATGTGTAAAGGGAACATGAAGAGAGAATATTACAAGAATCAGAGAACAAAGGGATTGCAAAACTATTTTAGTGCCATAGATGAACAGTGAGGGCTTCATTCAGGCAAGGTGGAATAAGATATCATATGGCATCCTGACAATTGATGTCTTCATTTAAATGTAAGAATTTACATTCTAATTAGAAAGAATTTACATCTTAATCAGAGGCAGCTGTATTATCTTGTTACTGTTTTTTTCAAAGGTAATGAACTAAAGTACTGCTGTGCTTTTTCAACCAGAAACTAAATAGACAGCATACAGTGTTATTTTATAGCCTACCTGCTGTAAGCTGTTATTAATATTTTCAAAGACTAAATTCCAACAAAATCTTTTAAAATAAAAATTGTATTTGACATTCTCGAATGATATGACAAAGACTGATTTAAAATATTTAACAAATACCCTTTCTAACTTATATTTTTAAGTATATGTAGTCATGAAGGTATCATTAATATGGCACCAAAGCAGCACACTTTCATTTTAGGCTTCAACTAATACAGTATAATATTGGGGGAAAAAAAGCATTTGGGATTTTTTTATTAAGAAAACAGCTCCACAGATATTCCTCCATGTTGTTCATACAATACATAAGGAAAAATCAATTAAACAGGATCATTTTGTAGCTCATGTGTACATACACTTTTAATTGAGGCCAAATTGAAACGTTTTAGATGCTAGATCTAAAGGATGAGTCCTGACTAAGAATATACAGCTGCTTTTAGGGAACAGGCTGCCCAGAGAAGCTGTGGATGCTCCATCCTTGGAACTGTTCAAGGCCAGGTTGGACAGGGCTTTGGGCAACTTGGTCTAGTTGAAGGTGTCCCTGCCCATGGTGGGGGGTTGGAACTACATGATCTTTAACGTCCCTTCCAACTCAAACCATTCTATGATTCTATGATTTTCAGACATATAAAATCATGGCTTACTAGTTCGGTCTAAATATAAGTTTCCTGGCTCTTGCACAATCTCATGAGTTTTGATGTAAATATACAATATACAACTGCTGTTGGGAAACTTTACGTATACAAGAGTGCAGCAGGAAGTAAAGACACTGTTTTTTTCCTATGTAGAAATTAGACATGGCTTGAGAAGTTCCTGATTTAATTCTCTGGTCTGCAAAAACTAACTCTGGAAAAAATTGTCTCACTACTGTTTTGTGTCTTCACATTTGTAAGATGCCTCTCTCTCAGCCCTATGTCTATTCAGAATGGAAATATCTTTGGGGCAAGATCACTTTATTGCTATGAATCATGCAATATTTAATTCAATGGAGACTTCCATAAAGAATACTGATTTAAGATGCAAGGTCTTTTATCATACTGGCTCTTCTTTTGAACTCTGGAAACATAATGTGTATTTTCATGTATCTTCTATTACAACAACAAATCAAAAAACCCAACTCGGAATCTTCCACCAACTTGGAAAACTAGGTAGAAATTACTGAAACAATTTAGTTCATTTGCCACCTCATGGGTTAAATTAAGTGGCACCAGAAACATTCACATCCTGAGATGAACAAACATACTGGCAAAATGTTTGAATCCCCAACATGCTGATGAAATACAAAGCATTCAGCCGGATAAATGGAAAGGACCAGTTTTCCAACAAAGATTTGCTAAGTCCATCACTATCTGTGGCAAATAACAGAGAAGGCAACTTCTGCCGACCTGCATTTAACTTATTCTCAACCCAGTCCCTCAGAATACAGCATGAAGAGTCACAGAATGCAGAGATTTGTTAGGTTTTGGTTTGGTTTTTTCTTTTGGCTTCCAGGTTCAGGCATTTAGGCTGAACCTAAATGGTTCATTTATGGTTTCTCTGTGATTAAAGTTACGTGAAATCATCACGAAGTATTAAAAAGGTACGATTAAGAATACAAGGACAGTAGGACATGAGTCATTCATCCTCCTGTACAATCAGGAACACCGTAAATCTCTAAGAGTTTTGGCTTCTCTTCATCTTCATGGTTAAGAGAAGAAAAGAGATCCTGGAAAACCTGTACTTACTGAACTCTTGAAAACAAGCCTAAGTAAAAGTTTCATATCTTGAGAGGTAAAGCAGATCAGCCTTTTTTGCTCTCTGGCAGAGTTTTCTGGAAACTACAGCCAAATGAAGCCCAAGGGCTAATGTAAAATTTCTGCTGGAGACCCTGATTGGTCTTTGAAATTTTGATTCCTTTTCCAAACTGTTGAGAAATGCAAACCTCTGCACAAACAACCAAAACAACCTCTTTCCCCAACATTTGTTAATATTTTCAAGTAATATAACCTAACGTATTATTAGGAATGGAAAGAGATCTGACAAAATTATCAGCATTATCTTCCAGTATAATTTAGACCAATATTTTAATCTATACAACTATTTTATTTGCATAACTCTATATTGTTGCCAATACTTTCCACTGACTTCGCTTATTATCACACACATCATATATTCTATTTTGTCATTCCATTTCAAATTTTGAGTACCATTCCCTTCCTAAAAATAACGCTATGTTCCATTTAAATCTTGAAACTAAATTTAAGTTGGTTTTACTATCACTGTACTGCAGCAAAGCTTCACTGATCTTGAAATCAACCTGAACATACAACCAGTATTAGCTTATTTTAATAATTTCTTTAAAGTAGAAATGAAGTAGAATATGAAGCCCTTACTGTACTTGATTCTATTACTTATCCATCTTTTTAAAGTTCATCTTCCATGTATTTTATAATTTCATGATTCATGTTTATCAATCTTTTTTTCTTAGCAGCATTAAAACAAGCAGATGTTTGCCCCATTTCTATCCATGGTTACTATAATATGAAATGTTACTATTACATATGTAACTTACCTAATGATCTGAGTATACGAGATAGTGCTTTGCTGTAAAAATAGGTCAAAATCCAGTAAATGTACCCAGTGAAATGCGAAGTTCCAAAATGTTACTATCTTACTACTTTGAATTAATTATGAAATTAAAAATGTACTGAGTTTCAGTATATAATATATTTTATACTTTGGAAAGCATGTAACCAAACACCTTCAGGTATATTTTAATCAGTGTTGTAATAATGTTTAAAATATTTCGAAGATAGACTTGAAAACATATTAACATATGCAAGTATCAGAAAACAAAACATTGCAGAAAATCAGCAATGGATTTTTTCAGCTACAATGACTAAGGGCTTCTACATTATATTAAATCTACTAATATTTAAGTGATTTTCAAAATGTTATTATTTTTGTTTTCCACGTAGCTCTATCCTATTAATACAGATATAAACACGACCTATGACTGAAGCTCTGGTTCATAAAGATATCACTTAATAGAGCCATCATTTTTTGTCACTGTGTAATCAAATTTCAAGGGTTTCAAAGTAATATTACAGAGGCTAAAATACACCCACAAGATCAATTCCTTATTACCTATGCTCATTTCTCATGTAAAATTTTATTTTCATGTTTTCTTTTTTGGGGTGCATACAGTTACTATTACTCCTCCATTTTTTCTGCTCTAAAGTAAACAAAAATAACAGTTAAAACAATGCCTTGTCAAGTTATTATTCAACAGTAAAAGTCTGAATGTTTTACTTACGTAGTTCTTATGAACTACTAAACAGTCCATTAATCTTGCAAATAAATTTTTCTGGAGTGAGTTTATAGACCCAGGTCTCAGGCTGGTATTATAAAAGCAGACTGTATGTCATGTACAACATTTTGAGCATGGGATTAAATCTGGGATTAATCTAGATTTACATTTAAATTAACTTTAACATCAGCAGGAGTTCTGTGGTTAATTCTGGGTGCACAGGCAGGGGGGTAGATTGAGGCCAGCTGAGAGTGAACCACCGTGACTTTTAGCTTAAGGTCAGGTTTTGTTGGGAATATCTAATTTAGTTACGAGCGTCAGCTATTTAACCTGCACTCCAGCCACTATGCTGGAGTGGATAAAAGTCACCCCATGTAACAAGAGCAGCACAAGCTCCTTCAAGTTTTTAATTCAATGAAGTTTTCAATGTTTTTCTGGTCTGCAGTTGCCTTTGGTAGCTGGGATGTGAACCGGGACCGCAGCCGGGCAGAGCACATGTTGTGCAGAGACAGTGTTTCATGAAGATATATTTGTGCCCAGCAAAGAGCCCCAGGAGCAGATGAGATTCCATGTGATTAATCTTGAGAAAGAACACAAGATTTACAGGTACAGCCATAAGGATTTCCTGCTATTCATGCTGAAGGAAAGATTACAGCGTGAATAACCGCTCGCTATCTCTATCTATTTTGACTGTTTTAAATCAGAGGCATTATGAGTAAGAGATATATAAACCGTACCAGGAATACAGGACTGATCAGGGGGAAAAGATTTGTTGTTCAGTTAACCAAAAGCTCAAATGGAAAATGTTTTGCAGGGATTTTACAGGGAGTGATTCAGAGTCCAGCCTAATGGACTTTGGTTTGTAAATCTAAATGGTGATCAATTAATTAGGCTTTAATTTGCAGCAGGGATCAGAATATCTTCATACATCTTTTCAAGCAGTGGTACAAGCCAATTAATGCCATATTAATGTCATATTCTACCCCAACCCTATTACATGGAACTCAGAACATAACATGCAAAATATTTATTTATATTACAGATATCTGGGGGGGGAAAAGAAAGACCAATAATATGAATCCTCTGTACAGAGTCGGGGAGAGATTACACGTGAGAGTTTTTCAGATCCATAAACACATTAGGAAGTTTACTCCCTTGCCAGTGAACGTTCCTGACACCTACCTTAAATTATGGTCACTGAATTTATTAATTATCTTTTCTTCCATTTTTGCAGAAGAAGTAAAAACACACGGCAGCTGATGTTAAAAACTGAAGAATAGCTGAATGAAGTAGATATTACTGAAGCAGTGGAAGGAACTGAAAAAAATGCCTTAAATATATTATTAGAGGTATTTCATTTTACTTATTTATTTCAAATGAATTGATGTATTTGATATCCCCACACTCTCATGCTTAAGTCTAGTACGACTCAGTGATTAAGTTACCACTTTTAAATCTATCTTTTAGTTTGTCTAATGTCTCAGTTTTTCAGTGTATTCCACCTAGTAAATTTTGGGGTATTTTTTGCTTATCTCTGCTTCTTCCCACTCTGTTTACAGTCTTCTAAATAACTGGCTTTGGTTTCGAATACATTTAAGTGCTCTTTTAGTTCACATGAATTATTTCAACTCATTTTGATACACTACTGATAACACTTAAATTTGGTGTAGCTACACTTTAATTCCTCTCTTTGTTGTTTGTTAACACAATAAAACAGTGCTTGACAGAGAATAATATGATTTAATTTACATTTACTGCTGCTGTCGTCCTCATAACCACACTATTAAGGTCCCACATACTGTTTAATTACTTAACCTCATTGCAAGAAATGTCAGGGTCCAAATGGTGGTATTTGTAATAAAGTGAAGCTTTTCGGTGTATCTTATATGCAGGCTGTGTGTAATGCAATGCTGTATCAAACAGTTCGAAGTGGAAATCAAACAGAATTCAGTGTTCTCATACTAATTTTTTTAGAAGTGAGGTGTATTAAAATGGTAAAAATCCCCAAGCAACTATTTAAAAATTTTAAAATACATTTAAAAAATGCCAATTCTAAAAGCAGTCACACATTATACTGTTACTATAAGGAAAAAGAGCAGCGTATTTGTTGGCTGAGTGCTCTTTATATTCCCACTTCCATGTGAAAAGGATGGCAAACAGTTTGCTAAAACCTCTGGAATCAACACTATGAAATGTGGAAATATTTCTTTTCTCCCCTGAAGAGCAGAGGACTCTTGGCTAAATAGCAGGTGATTGCACACAGTCTAGGCTGGGGAATGAGCTATCTTAAAAAAAAACATTTATGGCAAAACCAGGGCTGCTTCCTTCTGCATCAGGCAGGCCCTTAACCTTTTATTTGGTTGAGGCAAATAGAATCCGCTGATTAATTTCTGCTACACCAATTAATTTAATATCTTGCAGGCTTTCTAAAGAGCAATTTGCCTTGTCCTCCCTCCTCTCAGTTTAGCTTGAGGTCTGTGGGGTTTATTTTGTTGGAAATCGCACTGTGGATCTGAGCAATTGCCTGTATTATTGATCGGTTTATTTCAAGTTAAACCGAAGGGAGCTCTGATAAAAGCCAATGTTTTCAGACTCTCTCATGATATGAAGGACACAGAGCCAGGCTGAGAACAGGACAGTGCGAGTTTTACCACGAGGAAGGTAAGATGTAGATGTCTCAACACTCTGCTCAACACAGACACAAGTTGGGCACCCCCATGGGAATCAGAAACGTGAAGTCTCTAAAGACTGGTGCCTCTGGTCTGTGGCCTCTGTCACCTTCACTCCTGTATGTCAGAAGACCAAAGAGTGGCTTCACACCTGAGCTGAGAGCTAAGGACCATCCACCCTCACTACTGTCATGGGTTTAGGTGTTTAACAGAGCTCAACAGACTTCACTGAATCCAACCAAAACACAGCCTGTAGGAATGAAAGTTGATGCTTACTGCTTAAATTGATCCACGGACACATTGCTTATTATGTGCAGATCAACCACAATTCTAAATGGTAAATATGTAGCAGATAAAGCTGTTATATGACCATGCTACATCTTCCTTTCATGTGTCAGTACAGATATAACTGATCCTTTATTACAGATGGTTTCCTAAATTACATCCAAATGCCAGAAACCAAGTGTTGGTCCCTACCAGACAGAAAGAAGTTGTGTGGTGGTATCAAGAAAAGATGTACAAGTGCCAAAATACAACCGAATTCTTACACAGTCACAAAAGGAGAACAAAATACAAACTATTTTCCAAAAGATGCTGATGTACACTGGAATTTCAAAACTTACTAAACATCGCTGCGCTGCTTCATCCTTCAGCACAAATGGACCATTAGATTGATTCTTTATGTCACTGGTGAATCAGCCAAAATGATCTGAATCACATCCAGGTCATGGACTCAAACTGCCCACCAAATAGACAACATCCATGGGGACCTGAGTCATTATGGACATGGAGAAACACCTCCTGTACATATTCACTGTACGTAAAAACTGTCACAGTTACACAGTTAATTGAATCCTTTGAGATGATCATATTGTCAAGCACAGATTAAGGAAAAGTAGAGAGCGGTTAACTTTACCTATTTCAGTCCTAATGATACTAACTAGAATAACAGTTAGATTATGTTTTTTAAATTGGTTAATATGTTAAGAATTAGGAAACAAAAGCTTTGATCCAAAAGTTTAAAAAAATATACATAACTGAAGAGAAGCTTTTTAAAAATAATGATACAAATTCATATTAAAATTCTTATTTAAGCTTTCCTCTGCCAGTTACTATTGTCAAAACATACTGCAGTAGTTAATAAGACAAGACTAGACTTAACTATCGACTTTCATAATAAAACATGAAGATAAAAATGAGGGTTGGTGTAATTTATAAGAGAGAAAATGATGTACTAAAAGCAAGACACTAAATCAATTTTAAACACCAAACACAATTTATGTCTGACTTTAAAACTCATCTTCAAAACATTAATCTAGACAAAGGCCAGAGACTGAACGAGGCGTAATTTGTGAAACTGATACCTTTCATCACAACCTCTAGCTGAAAAGGTCATTAGATATATTATATCTAAGTGAGCAGCTTATCCCTGCTTCATTACTGATAATTAAGGCAAGTAATATTTTCTTGACAGTAATGTGTCCAGTAAGAGATATCGTCTAGTTTGCATAAACCAGACATTAATTACCAGAGTAGTATCAGAGATAAAAAAAATTAAGTACCTGTGTAACATCATTTCATTATTTTTTCTTCATTTCCTTAAAGAATTAGCAGGCTCAGAAACATAATGAGCATATTAAGAAAGCCATTTCCAACCATTTATTAAAATCCTTATTACACATCACACAAATATATTTTTGTACAAAAATAAACAGAAATGAAGGCATCTTGGAAAACACATGTTATTTAGATATTTTGTCATCTTGCTTTGCTAGAGCAACAGTCAATGGTGAACTACAGTGACCAAATAATAGGTTCATATTTGGACTTCTTTTCAAATGCTAAGGCTTTCACACAGACAAAATCACAAACGCCTCCAAGACTTCTGATGTGCAACTTCAACTCATGGAAAGGCTGTTTGACCTTATCTGCATAAATGGTAGTTTTGCTGTTATACAGAATAGCATATGCATCAAGTATCTCTGTGAAGATGACAAATTTGTCACAGCTTATAATCCGCTTAAGTTTTCGTTTCTCAGTAGAAACGTCTCTCACTGTTTTTAAAAGCTGTGTTGCACAGTATTTGGCAAATAGAAGAAAGAAAGATTAATTACCTGTAATGGTTAATTCATCAAGGTGCGTTATCTATCATACTTCACTCTATGATAACCTAGACAACTGTTATCTAGATTTTACCCTTAGTCATAACAGTACATGTAAATGCTGTTGTCACTGTATACCCTGCAGATGCCATAAAAGTTGTACCCTATCCCTTTAGTCTCAACTCCAGAATCCCTGAAATTGTGAATGTATATTTGACAAAAAAACCTGAGAAACAGTTACAGTGCATGGACCTTCTTTTTCTCATTTGTATTCCGGACTCCACGAATATTTGCAGTATGGGTGCTTTGAGCTGTATTTCTCACAAAGCATCATGAGGATGGCCCAAGAGTCCCTTGTTGGTCAGGAATTGCCATCATCGTTGACTCGTCCCTATCAGATAGAAAGAAGCTCTGTGGTGGTCTCAGAAAAAGATGCCCTGGACTTTCTAGGGAAAAAATAGCTGGTGGTCAAAGCTAAAGTAGGAAGAAGATGGATGGGAAAGGAGAGGAGGAAGACTGTCACAGATCATCGACCCAATTAAAAAGGCTCTCACCAAAAGAAAGCGGGTTAACCTAGAAGATTTTTACAGAAAGAACTGTCTCTGTCTCAGCTACACAGTATATTAGTATGGAAAGGACAGAAACACCCCCTTCCATAACAGTATTTAGAGAAGGGATGCATTTCTGAATACTGCTTGATCAAAACACCCTATGGATATCAACTGTCGGCCCATATAGCTTGAATGATCATCATAAAAAACACTCAGAGGAGCACTTTCACTGACGCTATTTGTGCACATTATTGTGAAACAGCATATGCACGAAGGAGGTTGACTGACAATGTGTTATCATCATGATCATTTGTCAAATACAGACATTAAACACTGCAAAAATTAATTGAAAGATCTGTTTTGTGATAACCACCTAATGATAAATCAGCATGAGAGCTAAATTAAGGCAAAGTGGGTATATGGAAGAGGCAATGAAGAAATCTTTCTGTAGTAATTGGCACCATTCAAATTCATTAGATCTGATCTAGTCTATTTTTGAAATTGGCAATGTGCAAAATGACCATTTCATCATGGGCATCAGAAGTCAAAATCATTACCTGGGTTGAAGAAAATGTCAGGAAAGTGAGGGTAAGATGACAACCATGCCTGCATATGCTGTCCCCCTTACGATAGAGGTGCTCTTACTTTCCATCGATTTTTTCGATTTGGCACACAGTTACCATGTTGTTTTTCTAGAAGGATTACTAATAGATATAATGGAATATTTTTTCAAATAATTGCAGAAACCTTGAGAACCTCAGCGTACGTCAAAGGTGTAAACTTATGCTGACAACTCTTCCCAATAAGTCTTTGCTTTTCACAGCTTGCCTCAGTTTAAGAGGCAGAAATTAGCATTCAGTGCTTAAAATGCTCCCACTACTATCTTCAGCTTCTTCAAACCTGAATTCAGAAAGGGCAAAACTCAATTTTAATTTATTAGCAAACAGGGAAAAAGGCTCACAAATCCAGCCATTGTTGCCAGTTAAAAAAGTAAACCTGCAGTTGCATAATTAACTTTGGTGTCAAATTTAATTGGAAAATAGATTAAACTATTCTGGATGATGATACAAAGAATGACAAGAGATGGAATCACGTTTTGTTTTTAAAAGTATTCTAAGTAAGACACATTGTTTTTCTGTCTCTCTTGTTCACTTAAAACAGTGAGCTTTAGATGTGCTGTGTGCACTGGGGAAAGATTTACAGGTACCTTGAGGATGTTTAGAGTGGGTTTCTTCTAATAGTACGAGCATGAATGTGTGCTCTTCATGTTTCCACACTTTCCCCTGTGACAGATACGGAGTAGTAAAGGGACCACTATAAACCAGACAGCTTTTCAGCAGTTTTAGGGCATGTACTTGAAAACTGCATTTTTATTTTAGGTTTTGACAAATGGAAAAACCATGTTTAAAATTCTGACATCAAACCCTGCAATTTCATGCTTCATCTATACAACATCCCTTTAGATGTAAATACACATGAAAGTAAACACCATTTAAAATTTCCCCTTAAGTTCGGTACTAGGCATTTTCTCAGATTAATTATCTAAAGAAAAACATCTAGGCAAAATTTGCAATAACTCTAAACATGAAGACCTTCGGACCCACATCGTACTTTAATAGCATTCATTACATACTTGCACATTTGGCATCTATATTACCTTATCATATATTTCTTCTTTTGCACAGAAAATGGTACAAAAATTAGTAATATCACATTACAACACTGAGGCAGCTAAACTTCTGCTTAATTTAAAACAATGACTGATACAAACCTGGAATATTACTACTCGTACATCCTGACAAGGAGTCCATCTGACCTGTGAAATTAATTCCCTTGGTGTAGCACTTAAAAATGAAGCTACACCTTTTGGCCTCTCTGGACCAAGGAACTTGTGTCAAACAAGAAAATCCAAACTATTCCTAACTAATATAAAATGTACTACATTTCAGCATCTTGAACAGTGTCTGAAACCAGTTCCAACATTGCTCCAAAAAACGGAAAATTATTTTTAACTACAGTAGCAAAAATAGCCTACAAGAATGCTTCAAATAAATAAAGTTGTGTGATCTGACTGGAAGAAGTGATATAGCAACACTTTGTGAATATCACAAATATTTTCTTGTATAAATTTCTCACACAACTACTTTAAACTCTTCAATATTTGCATTTCAACACCAGGCTACAAAAAGTTCTATCTAACAACATTTTTACTCATGTCCATATGACGAGAATATTATTTTAAGGAAGTCAGTAATCAGTCTTCATTTACAGAAGAAAATTCAAAGAAAGAAAACAAGATGAAATGTAACCCAAATCTCTGATACTTGTGAGATGAATATGAAGAATCCAACTTGATATTGGGATCTGATCATGTTATGTAGCAAATTTTCTTTATCCTAGAAAACTACTAAAAATTGGATTTTTTTAAGTGAAAATTTATTCCTGGCTTACTCTTTGGATAGACATTTCTAAATGGAAGAATTTATTTTACTTTTGTTTTTTACTTCCTAAACTGCAGACAAAAGATTAGAGAGGGAATCAGCACAGAGTTCAATCTGGGAATTTTTTGTTCACTCAACGTGTTCCGAAAAATGGCAATTATTATAAATGCAATCTTGAAACTCAATGAGTTTAGTATGAGGATTCGTGCCAATTCTTCTTTTGGGAAAATGTTAAAAAAGACCACTCGTTTAACATAAAATCACAGCTACTACATAAGCTTAGTCAACTACTTTTCCACAACATTCTGTAAGGCTGTGTAATATCTTAATGCTCATGTGGAACAGCTGCGCTGACACAATGGGCTGCAGACGTTTTTACTGTCCTAATAATCCACGTATTAAAGAGTCCCTAAATACTCATTGATGCGACAGACCATAACAACTCCCATGGAGCTGTTACAGTTTATCAGGTCAGTGATCTGCATACTGAGGATTCCCCAAGTACTCATTGACAGGTAGCATCTCATATACACTTGTACTAAAATAATAATTGCTTCAAAGGAACTGTTAAATCCCAGTTGCGAGAACAAATTAATTTAAAACCACTGAGACAGCGCTTTGTTTTTTTCTATAGATCTGACAAATCTAGACAAATTTACTAGACAAACCAAGACATCTGAGCAGAACAACTGTTCTCAAATATTATCCTGTGCAGCATTGTGGTTAAAAATACTACCCACCTTGTCTTCAGTGAATTACAATCACTACCTTTCTGCTAGGCAAGGGTGACTCAAAACCTGTCCTTGACACTGTCAGGGAAGAATGAATTAAAAAACTGGTATATAGTTATATATGTTAACTGAAGCCTTAAACAGGTTGTTCTCTATGTCCTCACTTTCTTCCTCTGTATAGTGTTTTCTTCTGTCCTCACCTCTTAACTATAAAACATTGAACTCTATATGTCTTTCCTTTCTCTTTTCTTCCATACCCCAACACGTGTTTAGCCTTGTCATCTCGGATCCCTTTAATTTTTCACTCTGTTATTTCCTCTCGCTACATTTATGCTCTACAGATTAAAGCAGGGGTGTCAAACTCATTTTCACTGAGGGCCACATCAGCCTCACGGTTGTAGAATGTAATTTTAGGACTGGATTAATGTAACTACTCCTACATTTATACAGTCCTAAAATTACATTTGGCCCTTTGAAGGCAACTGCGAGGCCGATGTGGCCCCTGGTGAAAATGAGTTTGACACCCCTGGATTAAAGAAAAAACTCATACAGAGTATAGAAACCTTCGCACCCAAAGAACCTGTAGTGATTTATCTGCTCCCACCCACTGCATCATGCAACAACACAAGTGATTCGCACTACAGACAACTTTCCATACAACTTTCTGGGTTCATCTGAGCTTCAATACCCATGCAGATTGCCGAAGAGAGGGAATGACTATGTGGAAACTGCCTACAGTCGAAACACAGCTCCTCTGAAGGCCGAAATCTAGAAGAAAAGGCTGATTCACAATGTCAAGTTAGAAAACCTTAGAGCCTATGCCCATGATGGACTCCAGCCTGATAATGCTGTCCTCTGCCACTTGGTATAGGCAGCAGTATACACACTGCCAGAATTCCTCAGGTTGAGTCTGATATTCCTACCCAGTTCTTGCATCGTTTGCTCCACAGGGCTCTGAAATCATCCACTTCAAGTATTATTTATAGTCCAATCAAGAAGCAAATCAACTTCATCGCTTGTTTATGTCACTTGCTTTTTATGACTCATTTATGTTATGGCTACCAGGACAAGTGGATCTAGCTGACATTGGCCACTGTGTGTTTGTGAACACATTCTTCATAAAAACTGTGCTTCTAAATCAGATGAGACCTCAATAAACTTTACATTAACAGCCAGGGTAGCCGCAGCATTCTTGCACAGAACTCAGCAGCTGGAAGCTGATAGTCAGACCAAGGAACCAAAACAAGAAGTGGAAGAAGTATCAAAAAAACCCTCAGCAGATCCATGATTTTCATAACACTGACTATGGTAATGGATACAAGGAGATTTAATTAAAGAGATAATATGATAGCTCATAATAGCGTAACACTTGCACTTAGATACTGCAAACTCAGATTGTGACAATTCATTTCACAAAAGTGAAATAGCATCATAAAAATTAAGAAGCAAGCAATATTTCTTCCCTTAGAACACTCCTAACAGGTAACTGTTCTCCTCAGTCCATATATTTTATGCTTCCCTTGTTAAGACCTGAATTATTTCTCTGCAGCCTTTTTCTTTATTGTCTTGATTGATCCAGGCATATTGTAAACATTATTGCAAAGATTATTTTTCTAGCCCAGTGCTTTGGTCAGCAACACCAGCCTCCCTCTGCTCTTCTGTTATCCCATTTTTTCTTCTGAAGCAAACACAAACCACATATCTTAATTTTCAAGGTCCTTAGAATGTAATATCACTTTATATATCACCTCTTAAACAGAAGCATACTTACTCTCTATTTGTGAAATCTATTCCTTGCTTTTCTCTTCTAAGGTTTGGGATGCTCTGCGTATGAAAATTCATAAAAGTGTCTCATTTTACATACTCCTTCAACAATTCCTCAAAAGCTTCCTCATCTATGAAAACCTTTTCTCTCCCAGAACTTGCACGCTGAACTAAGTGGAGACTTAGGATATGCTGCCAAAATCCTAACACAGCAAGTTACTGACTTTTGCTTCCGCTTAAGAAGATAAGGACCAGCACCATGAGCGAGAATGGCTCTCCCAGCCTCATCCTCATGGAGCATGGAGTTGTAAATCACTGTTCTTGCTGCAGGCAAAGGATTAGAGATAAGGTGAGGTTGCACGTGTGCGTGTAACTCTCTCTACAGTACAATTGATTTTGTTTGCACAGCCTCACGTGTAGTGGCAAACAGAGTCAAAAGCCATGACTTGGAGAACACTCATCCAGCTTTCGCTCCTGACATGGTCTTACTTTTCTTTCTCCCCTTCTCTTTGCAAAAGGAATAGGAGAAAATGCAAGGTTTTTTCTCTTCTTGTACATCTCAGCTGCACAAGAAGTTCCTGATTGCTGCAGGGCTTGCCAAAGGTGAAGAAGTCAATGCTACAGAAAAAAATATACTAATAGAAGGTTCTGGAGGGGCTGCAGGAGAAGGAGGCAGTCTTAGGAAAATGGCACTTTACAAGAGATGGAGGGAGAGAAACCAGGAGTCTCAGACCAGGAGCAAGCTTTTGTCCAGCTAAGATATGGGACAATGGAGACTCCTTTAGCCCCAACCATTAGTCCAGAATGACAGGAACGGAGATCTAGATTCTGATGACAGACTTAGAAGAACAAATGAACTTGGTTCACTCAACAAAGCAACACACCACCCTTCCAACGGTTGGGAAGAACTTCCTTGCAAGGGAGAAAGAGGCGTACTTTAGCAGTGAGATCTACTCATCATCTGTGCCATTGTGTGGAGCCTGGCATGGCTGAGATACCAAAAACCTTGGGGTTCTGCAAGAAGGATGGAAGAAATGGGGACAGAGATCTGGCAAACGGATGTTTTGCTTGTGACCTCGATTCAGCCAAAGGGTAACGCATTTGATGAAATGTCCCACTCCAGGTCCAGCAGACTACAACATTAAGCAGACCAGCACCTAACTCTCAGTATCTCAATCTGAAGGTCACCTGCTTCACATTAAATAGAAATACATTGTATATACACGGGGGGGTGCTACATATCATTGAATGACACAGCTTCAGAATAGTTCCTTTTAGATGAGCAGCATCTGAAGAGCATACCAATTGTAGCCAGGTTTGCACACTGTGTACCTGTCATTTAGAAGACATTACATATTGCCTTGTATGTTTTGACAGGATGATGGTAGAGAGAAAACCCAGCCCCTTAACTGCCCACCCACCCAATCTGAAATCTCTCTCAGTGAAGGCACAGTCCTATGAGAACTTTGTCCATCCTTGCCCTAATAAATCTGAGAGCCTAAACATTAGGGAGAAGGTACCTTGTTTTTTTACCCTTAGGTTTAGACTCCACTGTCCAATCCAAGCTGTACCATGACAGACAGTATCTTGACTATTCCTTGCCAGTCAGTCATTACATAGTGAAAGGGAAGCATGCTAATTCAAATGAGCAATTAACAATTGCCAGTACCTTTTTAAAAACTTCTGGAACTATGACAAGTCCAACGACAACAGTCTTGACTCCCAATAAAATGAAAGCATCTCTGATGACACACTAACAAGCACACAAGAGCAGATGTCCTATGTATCAAAATACAGCAAAAATCCTCTTTACAAATAAGGATGTAGATGCTAGAGTCATCATCCTGATCCTAAATTTGTAAATGCGACATAAGTTTAAGGTGGGCCACCATACTTCTGTTGTGCACAGAGAATCCCTTACAGGAAGAATGCTTGATCCTCAGGTGCTTCATGACTCCAGCCAACAGTGGGTTTGTCATCTTTTGAAACAGATTTATGTAACCAGCGTCCCTAAACATTACAGGACATGCAGACTGTGTAACAGCAGAAGGAAAAAACGAACTGAATAATCCATGGTGACAGTGTCCATGACTCACCTGTTTTATATAATCTGCAATGAGATTTGATGGTACTAAGTAGGCCTTTCTCCAAAAAAGTGCCACGGCAGCAGAAGACTGAAGGTGAAAAATCCAAAAAAGGGACATGGTTCACAGATTTCCGCTGAGAGGAGGAAAGGCCGTGTGATGAAACACCTGAATCAGTAGCCCTGTATCAATAAGAGTGGTTGGATTGATAACATTTTTCTGTTCTTTTTGACTGAAGCCACTCTTTGAATATTTACGAGGCACAGGTTTCAGTCTGTACGAAAAGCTTTTTTCCGTCTTTGTCTTCGTGGTCTCTGGGAAGAAGGAAAGTCATCTAAAGATAAGCCTAGAATTTTTAATGTTATGTAGAACTTTCATCAGTCGTGGAGCTGAACGAAACAATTAATCAATCAGTACTTTTTGAACCAGAGACTGCATTTCTTTTGGCAAATCAACACTGTTAAGTCACAAGGACTCTATGTTGCTACAGAGTTCAGAAGAGAGTCGGAGGCATCGCCCACAGCATTCAAAGCAGCTTGATTTGAAGTTCTGGATGTCAGCTGAAGTTCCATCCCAGAGGGAAGAGAATGCTCCTTTGAATCTCTAGGACGTAAGACAGACTATCTGGTTTTCTTCATATTCACAGCAAGCCAAGAGAGTTTGCTTATGAATCAAGAGTAGCAGTAAAGAAGTTAAGGCATTAATCCAGCTGCTAGAGGTATTCCAGTATCTGGGGTCTTTGTCTGAAGAGCAAGATTACTTGGATTTTCCTACCACAATTGTTAAAATAAAGATGAGGAAGGTGGGCAGATGTAGAGTAATACGGGATGAACAGGAACACCAGCCAAAAAACAGTGACCAAAGCTCAAACAGCATTATATAAAGAATATACATCACAAACACTGTCTATGTGGCCTTATTTATCACCTTATATCTAAGGCTATTTACTTTGTTTTTACAGAGCTTGCAGCTGCATATAAAGTACATCCCAACATTAAAACTTACAGTATGAATGTCACGAATTAAATATTTTCCAATAGCTCTCTTGATGCATGGTAGTATTGAAAATTCAGTAGAAAATGTTGGAAAATAGTTGAACATCTATAAATCGTTCAGACCTTGTTTTTAAAAGTTAACGGCTTCCCAAAATTAGTTTTGAAACACAAACATGGCAACATACTGCAATACCACAATGTATTGACAGACTGCTCTGATGGAAAAACCACCATTCAACCATTCAATTTCAAGAGGAGATGCTATAATATTTTTGGCATTTTTCTTTTCTATTAGATGCAACACTTTTTTTTTTTTATGCTCTTAGGCTTTTTTCAAGACTTTTATATAAATCAGTCATTATGAGGAACACTCCTGCAATTAGTATTGTTTGCTCTGCCACAGATCACACCAAATGAAACCTAAAATTCATTCCAATTCCCCTATGTTTTCTTAGCCATGTGCCTTAACTTTATTCTGAACTGACAGCATAGTCTTATCACACATGCACTTAAGATATACTATTATATTTTAAGCCAAATAATGTGAACAATGATCAGCTCTTTCTTAAACTAGTACGTAAAACTTGCTGAATTTGATAAATCCCTTGTCCTCAAAAAGATGTTTCTCTCTCTAGATATACTAACGTCCTTTTTTCCATACTTAAAAACAGTACATTTGACACACTGTGACCATTGACTGTCATGCTGATTTGGGCAGTTTCTCTTATGGAAAAACTGAAAAAGAGTATCAGCTGAATTCTGGGTGTCAACTTTAGCCAAGGCGAAGTATCCTTGTTTGTAATTGTAATTATAATCCAACCCCCTAAGATTCATCCTGCTCTCTGAAAGGGCAAACAGTGCCTCTGCTATTATCTAATTTTCAGACTACCAAATTTTTTCTAAGTAATGGGTATGAGTTTTATAGACATATCAACTGGATGCCCATGCAGCTTTTCTATTAATTCCATCTGCACAAACACATGCAGGGTCTGCTCGGTTTCACAAATCAGCACCCTCTGCAGCACAGTTCTGTGTAAAGAGCTCCCTTTGCTTGCAAAAATACTCAACCAACAAACAAACGAGTTTTTTGTACATTTTTACATAAGGTCTTTAGTAACTAGAAGTTTGACTTGACACTTTCCTACCATCTGTCATATCACAGGAATTGCAATCATGTGTGGTCTGTGAAGTATTTTTCAAAGGATTGATAACACGTGAAGTTTCATCGGCACGTCAAAGAGAATTACATATTCTTCTTTGTAAAAATTACTGGTTTTCTGAAGTAGAAGTTTAAAATCTATTCTATTTTCAACCTCCGAAAGCAATAATTTAATTTCAAGTGGATTTTAAAATGATGCTTCTGTAATACAAAGGCATTGTAATGATCTCTTCTTGATTCTACAATAACAAGGCTGTTATGAATCACCACAGTGTATGTAGATATGGAAATTGACGGGGAAGCCTTCCTTAAATTACAAACTAGATTTGCATCAACTTTATCTGCTCTTTATGACGTTTTAATGTCATATTTAATGAAGAATTCTCAGCAGTGGCTTCATTGCTGTAGCTACTTATATCCATGAATGCCCATAGGACCTAGCAATCCCAAATGCATATGATGAGTTGCATTATGATAAGTTTACTATTCAACCTTTATAAGAACATATATATTTAAGTACATACAAAAAAACATTCAGGTAATATTTAATTTGAACTGGGGAAACATAATATGTTGGTCTTAAAAGAAACTATCTCATCCTAGTTGAAGTGACCACCTCTGCACAGGTATCTCTGATTCCTGTTTGTTGCATCTTGATACTTTAGAAGGCTACCATAGAAGTTATTTATTTTATAGATTTATTTAGGTTGTAATTTTGCAGTGTAACTTGCATTCAGTTTTTCTAAACAGCAATTTTTTTTTTTCATACATACAACCATTCATTGTATCCCAACAGTCTTGTCTGATATTAATTTTAAATGTTTCAAAGACGGGTACTGCACTAAAATGCCATCCACAAGTGACATTCAAGAGGACAAACAAGTTTTATGATGTAGCTTGGGCACTACTAACTTCCAGAGGAAAGACCTAGTGAGATACGACATCATTTATACATGCCATATTGTGTACTGTACTCGAATGCGCAAGCACTTAAAGCCTATGTCAGCAACAGTTAAAATGCTTGAATTATAAAAACTGTATCAAATAACATGAAGAAATACATGGAAATCCTAAAAAAAGCTTCTTTTACACATGGCCATCTAATGAACTTATTCAGATTAATATAGAGAAGTTGCTTGGAAGAAATTATAAATAATTTCATTTTAATCTTAAAATTTAATGTTTAATGACTACTATAATTGCACATAGGTATATTTAGAGATTCTAAGTTCAGAACAAGATGAACATGAGGGCATAACAGTGTGAGAAGATGGATGAAATAAATTCAAGTCTACAATTAAAGTTGGCAAGATTATTTGAAAAAAGTATGTCAGTTCTTTTTTTAAAGCTTGCTGCTTACTTAAAAAAAGAGAGATGATACATTAATTTTCTCTCATTTTGGGCACTTTAATACAATGATTTACGAAAAAATGTAATTTTAAGGTTAACTGTTAAGAATCAGTAAGTGGTCAACAAGCTTAGTCCCAACAGTGTAGCTGGTCAAGTTAACATGTAGTTAATATATTATTAATCTATGTTCTCATTGAAGTCTAAGTCATGAAGCATTCCTGGGTAATTAATATGGCTGGATACACCAGAAGTCAAAACCATAGTGCTATAAACTGCACACTGTAAACCCAGCAATCTGTCTTTTCAGTCAGTGCCACTCAGCGCTCCCAGAAAGGAGCTGTCACATTCGCTTCTAGACAGACAAGGAACCGTCACATAGAAACTATCTAAGAAACCGAAACGGGAATATTGAACCCAAAAAAGAAAATCTAAGCACTGAGAAGTGACTAAAGCCCTCAGACTAACATGGAGAAATTAATCAAGCCAATCATATATAGACTCGTAAGTCATGATAGGCAAAATAGTCTTTTTTTATAGACAATTTTTTCAAGAATTAGCAGTTCACCAATGTTTCAATATTTAAATATATTATAAAAATATCCCAGACTGCTATGCTCTTTATATTTAAATTGTTTTTAAACCTGTAGTTGCTTCTAATGTCAGATTTGTGTGTTTTTGTATGAAAATTGAAAATGTGTAAACAACTGGAATGGTGATACTTCATTTTAGGAATCTACCAATAACCCAACATCAAACTTCTGTTAAAAGAGGTTAAAGAAAAACTCTCTAACCAGCATCAATCCTTACTTTAATATGAATAGCAGGATGCGAACTTTTAATTTTTCAAACTGTTGACAAATTTGCAGACCGCATCAATCCAAATCACTACCCCATAATTTCTTTGGTGCTGCAGTGGTAACAGGATGGAACCCCTCCACCACCTCCAAACCCCTTTAATATTGTTTTATAGACCATAAAATAGTATAGCTATTTAACACATAATAGCAGAGGCCTGAAAAAAGATCTGATTTTTTCATGGTAGCTGTTTCTTCTGATGTGGACAAGAACTATTATATAAGAGGGAGATCATTATGCCAAGTTGTAGGATAAAGCTTTAACGGCACATAGGAAAGAATACATAAGAAAAACTAAAATCTGGACTAAAATTTAAGTTATTAATTAAGAAATCATGGTTACTTCTAAGGGGGGAAGAAAAGGAGTTCTGGAATTGGGTGCAAACCAAATAGTTACTACAAAGAACAAGAACATGTCAAGGCAATACGACGTGAACAGGTGTGGGTGTTCTGCTTGGGTTACCAGGCCTAATATGGCAATATTGGTTTTGTACCCATGAGAGCGGCATCTACACAGGGCACCATGTTGTCCCATAGAGATACACTCAAAGAAGAAAGATTGAGAACAAAATTAACTACAATAAATAAATGAATAAATATGGAAAGCAGGACATAAATTAAGGGTAGATTTGGTACACTGGTACTGTAACAAGTGAACTGAACACGGCTGTGTGGCCAAGTTATTAATCCTTGCCTTCAGAGCAGCAGGTTATGAAGAGTAATGGTTTATATGTTCAAAAGGGTCCTGATTCTTCTGGACTTGTTGGTTGGAAGTGCTATGGAAAGCATGATACCCATATTACTGAGCCTCCTCCCCACTATTAAGATAGATACATGTCCTACATTCGGCTGTCAAGCATTTCAAAAAGATTATTAATTCAGCTTGAACTGAATCGGTTGAATGAAAAATGACTGAAAAACGTATTTCAGTTTCAAGAAAGAAGTACGGCTTCCTGTGTCAAGAAGAAAATGACGCTGATCACCATCCCCTTACGAGGGCACTGATGAAAGTCCCCTTTGCAGCAACAGGAATGGACAGGACTTGTTTGAAAGGACAACCTGACGGCGGATCTTTATGCTTGTGTTGAAATACATAAATAGAGCAAAACACGTTGTTACACAAAACAGTGAGAAATCAAAACACATTCCAGATTGCTGTTCTTCAGTATTTTCTATCTGGATCATCATAGATTCATAGAACATCTTGAGCTGGAAGGGACCCATATATCAAAACACTGTATGTTTTAAATCAATACATTGGAACTATAACAGAAAACTACAAATAAATTATCTCCCTAGAAACAGAATTTTATTACCCTAACTACTCAGAAATTTTGTATTTGAACAAATTAATTATATCTGATGAAGCTAATGATACACATCACTAATGAAAATCAGAATTCCTAATGACACAGGTTATCACTTAAGTTATTATGATAAAAGTGACTTCATACAAAAAGGACAATACTTTGCAAAAAGCAATCCTAGAAAGCTCTTGACTCTGAAAATTATTTGAGTTATCTCACCCAGAAATAAAGGGTCTGTTTTGTCAGATCGTATTTGCACAGTAAGTATACATAATATGAATTAATTTAACATTTGGAAAAGAATGAAAATATTTCTTATATGACAGAGGCAAATTTTGCTTTGTCATTCTTGGGTTCTGTAGAAGCAGAATCCTCCAAGCAGGTGTGAGTTTGGTAAAGGTCACCACGCAAACAGGCGTCTTGTCGCATGTTTGACGAGCACAACGTTCCAACAAACAATACATGACGTTTTAAATACCTCTTGAATTTTTTATCTCTTATACATCCAATACTGCACCGGTTTATCTCAGAGAAGGAGTTTAACAGGTTTAACGAATTAAAAATCCGAAACCGCTTCACAAAACCAAGTCAGGAGAAAGCGGCAGCCATGCCTCCAAAAACAAGGAAATTTAAGAAAACAAAAATCTCTGCCTTTATACGCTTTGCTAAAAGTCTCTTGACACAAATAAAAGGATCCTCCCCAACATATGGAGGAGCCGCTCTGCCCTTCCGGGGCTGGTCTGTAGCGATGTTCACCTCGGGCACGCCAAGGAGAGGTGAATTGTCAAATGTAATTTCAATCATTGGGTGGTTTGGTTGAGGCAGATTAGTTGTACGCAATCATGATAGATAGTTTATCCCAGCCCCAAACTGCCGCTTGGGAAATCTTGCACGCAAACGAACAGAAACTCAGTCATTATTAGTGTCAAGGAGGTACACGGAGGCAAAATTTGGTTGGCAGCCAGGCAAGATGAATCAAGGCGAAAAAGTGACCAATTGCATGTTCAAAATGGAAATTGATAGGCATGTTGTAGTTTGGAAAGATTTTAAACACCAGAAAAAAGTCATACATTATTAATTATTCAGAGATAAATATTTAAAAAGTCTTTCTCGATGGAGGAATGCATTTTTTTAAGTCAATGTAAATTACATGTATAGTGTCCTAATTTTAGGTTTCTTTATCCCAGAAGCTTCACTATGACAGTTCAGAGCACTTCTTATTATATAACTTTAAAATATTCCTGCTCAGTAAAAATAACGCAAATTAAACATTATTCACTAAATAAACTTTTTAAAAACATATAAAACAAATATTAGTTTTGCTGAATTATTTGTAAGCAACGGAATCATTTGCACCCCTTGCAGTGGAGTTTAATGGTCACATTTATCACCTTTACCTTTACAAAGGTACCTAAATATTTAACGAACAAAACAGTAAAATCCACCTGTGTGAGCAATCACAATCCTTGGTTCTCTAATAAATAGCAAAAAATTGCTAGAAGAGAATGTCCTCAAGTTTCATTGCCTGAAGTGATATGCTCTGACAAATCTAACAGCTCTTTCTGTGTCATTCCTAATGCACTTGTCACTCAGTATTATCCATCCTCATTAATGACAATGGGAAAGTTTATCTTGGGAACACGTTTTAAATCATCCGCTCTTTACAATGAGACCATGAAATCTCTTACAAAACATGAGGCGGGAACTACTCTGACAACAAAACCCCTTCCTGGCAGCTTTACTCTTAATTCCTGTTCAAGGAATAATGTGTTTATCATACAACCATACGGAACAATATATTAGATGAAACTTGAAACAAGAATAGCTGGTTTGATTTTTCAAGATAGGAAGTAATTTTGCAACATTTTTATTATGCTGAGAATGGTAAATCTTTTAGGAATGTAATTTTGTATGGAATCATGCTTCCTCTTTTAGGGGAAAAAAAAAAAGCTTAAAAATACTCATAAAATAGGAATAGTCATTAATTAAGCACTTCACATAAATGGTGATACTTATCTCAATAAAACAACCTCTATTTCTGGCTTTGCACAAATTCTGCTTTATTTATAAATATTTCCACCAGATGCCTAGATTGCACCTATAACAATACTCTAGTTATGTCTAATTTACATCAGTAAACATTCTATTTTGATTATCAGTTCTGAAAACTGATGTCTCCTATGCTAATGCTGTGCATTTGCAACAGATGGAATGCAACGTTACTTCAGATGCTCTAACATAAAAAGTACAACATCGATTGCTTCCCTTTTCGTCATCTCATTTGTAACAACGCCACCAACCTTCTATAAAAGCAGCAGTTAACAGAACTTTCAAATACTTCTTCCCTGCACCTTCAGTAAATGCTCATCTTTGGATCAATTAATATAGTAACAACATAATTTCAAAACACAAACCCAAGAAACGAAAAATAACACAAAAAACCCCAAATAAATGCTGCAAGAAAGTAATCCAGTTACACTTGTTTGTGTGAACACAACCAACACCTCATCTGAATGTGCTGAATAATATTGTCCTAAAAGATGCCAATATACAATATACCCTGGTATGGATGAGCAAGACAGGAGAGGCAAAAGTAGAAGAGACCATGGTACATTTATAATTTGTAGTTCAGACTAGACAAGGAAAAAGTGCTTCTTATATCAAGGATAGAAGTAATTCAGTGACAAAATCCTTCCAGTGCAACCTTTCTACCTTAGCACCTGACTCTACAAACACAGCAAAAATTTCCCTTTGTAGGTTTAGGGGCGTTTCAGTGACTTGAATCTAATTCTCATGGCTTTTTCAAAGCCAGAATGACCATCTCAGATCAGGAAAAAATCAACACAGGCACAAGTCCACCTGAAAACTCTTTTCCATTCTGTAACTGTGGTCCTCAAAGTTCCTACAGCAGCCCATGTTTTGGTAGGACACACAGAACAAGAATGAGCGAGTTCTTCCTTCGCTATTTCCACAAGGTTTCCAAAAAACAAAACATAACAAACCAGAAATTTTAAGACTATTGCTCAAGATTTTACCAGGCAGTCGCAATTTGCCTTCTTACTCAGCAAAAACTCACTTTATTAAAAGAAAAACTAGAAATAATGTGCCTTTTAACGTAACTGATGAGAAACCAAATGCCTCATCAGCAATTCCTTATGAAAATGTAAAGGAAACCTAAGAAGAACAAAACCTAAGCAGGACACTAATAGAATAAAAAACCCATTAAGTTAATACCTAGATGTTTGAAAATAGCTACTTTAATGATACAAAAAAAAAACCAACAAAAACAACACCCTAATACATTTTAAGATAATAATAATTTACAAAATGCCCTTTTACTTAGGCAAAATGTGAGTTCCAATTGACTATACACCTCTTCAAAGCATCAGGAATCTCCTTTTAGTTACTTACTGGAATATCTGCACACATTCAATATTTATGCTGCCTTTCTCTCTATCCATTTTTAAACAGAATTAAAGGAGTAGCTAAAACTCTGCCAATAAAATGACAGGAAGGCTATTTTTAGTCTCAGTGATGTAGACCAAGCACAAACAGCCCATGGCTACGCTACTATTGAAGATCAGATCTAAAAACAAATATTAGATTTCCTTTTATTAATTCCTTATTTGAACAGAAACAAGAATCACACATTAAGTACAGGCTCATAACTCT
Organism: Columba livia; assembly: GCF_036013475.1. NCBI lineage: Eukaryota > Metazoa > Chordata > Aves > Columbiformes > Columbidae > Columba > Columba livia. The sequence continues at coordinate 61,525,284 of NC_088606.1, forward strand.
CAGTAAACACTCTTACTAGAAGGAGAACCATTTTTCCCTATATTATAGCAGCAAAATATCCTATAACTCCTGTCACATCACTCTCTGGTAGCAAAAGGTTTGTAAAAGGGCATTTGAGGCAGCATAGGAAGCCTGTAATCCACCCAGAATTACAAAGCCTTATACCAAAAGGTGAGAAGTTCTGATTAAGAAGTATATGGTGTTGCCTCAGGTGCTTTCGATTGCAAACCTGAGACACAACTGACTTAAGAGATGACACTGCTTATTGATTAAGCAACACCTTACTAAATTGCTAATAAATCCATGAGAAAAGAGATGCAACCAATGGAGAAGACCACATAATAAACTGCTGAAAATAATATGCTGCTTGGTTAGTAACATACAGCAGCTCCAGTGGCTGAGGATGTGGTTATTCTATACACGTGGTTATTCTATACATCACATACACTGTATATTGAGATGGGTACAAGCTCTGGCTGTATCTACAAGCAGAGTTGCCTTGGTCAGTCCTGAGAGCAGAATTTCACCCACCCTGCTTGGCTCCTACTCTCAATCTACAAATGAGCACGACCCATTCAAGACACCTATGCCCTTAAATAAAAAAAACAAACCAAACCCCAAAACAGAACAAGGGCTTCCTTAGTTTACTCTTTTCCACTCTACAGGGTGTTTCAAAAAGATAGACCCAATTTCAAAGCAAAGTGATTTTAAATTGGGTCCATTTTTTTTGAAACACCCTGTAATATGATAAACAAGATTTAAAATAAAAAGTGGTGAAAATTGTATTAAATCATCATGTTCTGCTATACTTTCTGCCAATACACAGGTAACTATACCAACTTTAGGTTGCATGTAGAAGCCTTTAAAAGCAAGAAATATCAGTGACTCAGTACACAAGCGAAACTTGTCCTCTTCTTCATCTAATTTTCTGCTGGCTCACAAATAAAAGCAAGTCCAAAACCCACACTGGAACATGGTGATCCTTGGCTGAGAGCAGTGGAATGCAACCAGTGTTGTTAAAGCTATTCTGCTCCTCGTAGACCCCAAGCCCATCTGTCAGGTGCCCAGGTCTGAACTCCTCCAACCCAACAACCCCAAGCCAAGCCAACGACTCCAAGCCAAGCCAACGACAAGGCAAGTCACACTGCAGCTATCACCCACACATGTGAAATGCTTCACTTACAAATATGCCATTAAGGTTCTAGTCAACTCCCCAGCAGATATTCTGGGTATATCATGGAGACTTCAGGAGTCCTCTCAAATGGCCAAGTTGTCCACCTCAAATGTGAGTCACACAAAACCTATTGTTTTCAGACCAAGTGAATGTACAGCTCCTTCACAAAGGTTACTAAAGATCTTAAAACTTTAAATATTAAGGCAGCAGGTTATTTTAAGAATAGCAAGCACTCTTATGGACGCAAGGTGAAGCTGATTTATCTGGTGCAGCAATATTCCCATCCTCCCACTTAAAAGTGATAAACTGTTCTTTAGTTTTGTTTTCTGCTTTAACTTTAAATATGACTCAAGCAGACATGCTGCCAGAAGATTAGTGGTTTAATATGAGAAAAAGGTAAGTCCATTTGGTAATTGCTTGGTAAACATATAAATTTTATGGACGCCAGAGTGAAAATTCTTCAGTAACTTTTGCTATACCAGACTTGAAGCAGGATAAAAGAAGATGAAGATCCCATATACAGTATTTTCATAAGCTAAACCCCATAGGTTGCTCAAACAGTAAATACCTGAAATGAGGCATTCAAAGTGAATTACTTTCAGCGAGTACTACCAGCTGTTTTCTGGAAGTCAAGCAGTCTATGGCTGGTATAAGTTGGCATCCAAATCAACTTTATTTCTTTATGTATTTACGGACACCAATACAAAGCTTTAGTTATTGTACAGTATACAATTACTGTTCACTTTCTTCAGAAGGAAAGAATGAGGAAAGAGGGAACTGAACTGTTACTTGGTAATGGCACTCAAATTCAAGCTATTATTCTGAAGGGGGTTAATGTTAAGCTGCCCAGAAACACCTCTCTAAATGCAATAAATATTTCCTTTTCTTCTTGGAGACCATGTTGCTTGGTATTTCAAAAGCTGTTGGGTTTTAACACTCAGTGAAAAATTTTAAATTGCATTATGTGTTATAACAGAATCCTCTGAAAACCATATGTAATACAACCAAGAAAAAGCAAATCTTTTAAAAAATCAAAAACATGCAACTAAAACAACTATGAGAAAGACAGAAATAAAGATGGCATGACCAAAATCTAAGTATATTCATGCCTTGGGCACCACAGTCCTCAGCCACTTTGCTCATGATAATCTACTTTTTGCACACTCCTCTTGGCCAGGAATATCGAAATAAAATGTACTCTGGAATTCAGTCACAAATAATGTCCCATAATTTGGTCAAAGCAGGAAACAGTTCTGCACAATGGTTATTGAACATTTTTTTCTTCATCTATAGTAATTTACAGTCTATGTTTATTTTTTTAAGTTCCTGTGTGTTAACAGTTCAGTAAAGGGTAATATTCTTTGTAAATCAATAAAATAAATAGATAAGCAACATGGTACAGAACAATTTGTAAATTCCTCATGGATTTATGTTCATCCAAAATCACTAATATTTATTTTTTTGTATGTCTGAAAATCTTAACCCTTAATCCTGAATTTGCAAAATGAGAATAAATCATTTTGGAATTAGTTTGATTAAGCATGTTACCAGTCGTAGCAAACGTTTGGCAACATCGCTCTGTTTTCCTACAAGTGACATTTTAACCCTTCCCAAGTTTTTGATGGGGTCATCTTCTAGTCTCCCAGTTTACAGCCTACTCTGAATCACTTCCCAACCAAAGACCAATAACCAAAAGTGTAACAAACAGTATGGAGACAGGAAGATCCAGGCGGATGCCCATCTTCCATGTGGAGATGCAAAGTCATCCTGTTCTCAGCTTCTTAGTAACAGCCTTAACCCCAGTTCAAAGGTTCATGTGTGACACAAGCCTGTGCTCAAGGAAACGTGACTTCCTATAGCATTGGGGTTTATGTTCCTACATTTACAGACATATATAAAGCTCAGAGATCTGTTTTATGTGTAATGGCGTGAGTGAATTCAGTATTATTTGACAGTGAGAACATTATACAATTACGAAATATATTTTTATTAAAATTTGGTAGTATGTTAAAGAGCATTTAAAGGAGGTGGCACTCAGCTCCTGCTCAACCCTTTTTGCTTCTAATAACTCACCAGCAACATCATTCTAACTGACACCCACAGACCTTTGTCTTGAAAGCACTACTACTTTAGTGAAAAACACAGAATCCTTGCAGATAAAAGTTTTTTAGTCTTTACCAACCAACATTTTTACGAAAGATCTCTTTAGCCTACCTGTCTTTCAATAGTAAGAAAGTGGGAATATGCCCACTACTTTATTTGTCTGGGAAATACAAGATAAGTTGACCCATTTATTTACAGACTGAATAAGGCCAATCTATTTCATGCTGCAGCGCTGACCCTTAACACAGATCCTGTGAATGAGCCGCCCATTACAATATGCACAAGTGACCTTTAATTGCATTAATGGCTTTGTTGCATGTCCTTCCACTGCGACAACACAATTATGGTATAAATATTTCTAAACATAATTATTTGTTTAAATAAAAACATCCATGAGTTCTGTTTACTGACAAGGAACTGTACATGCAGCGTATTATAGGTGTTAAAGTTTTGAAAAATTGAATGGATCCCCCACTTTACACTTGTAAAAGACATTAGTTATGAAATACATTTCAGGATACTACAAATCTTCATATGCAATCTAAAAGTTAATGGTACCTTCCTGTATTCGTCTTCAGAACACCGAAATAATTTAATTTACATTATTCAAAATTACACAATTAGAAGGTGATATCTTCAAATTAACTTTTCCACATGTTAACACGATACAAGTGTTCTGAAATTCCATACAACACATAAAACTTACTGCTTGATTTCAGTTCTATGTACCACTGGCACCCAGAGGGTTTTTTCTTTCTAAACAGGAGCACTCCAAGTATTGTTTTACCTCAAGTTATTAGAATTTAAAACTATCTCCCAAAACTTTATCTAAATTGTACTGTCACAATTTTAAACACGTTTATTTATTCAAAATTGTTTGAAAGAATGTAATACATTTTTGACAGGCAGTCTTTTACAATATTGAAATCAAATCCTTGATTTCATCAAACCCTTCATATTCTATGCCTTATTCCTGGAAGGCTCATGCCAAAATGATTTAGTTTGATTTTCTTTAACAATGGTAGGTTGGCTTGACAGCATCTGACAAAACAATTCAGTGAAGTACACCATACCAGGTAAAGAGAACCTGAACTGGCTACTAGATGAAATAATGCAGAATGGAGCCTAGAATTATGACAGAATTAGTTTCACGGGAGAATCTTTTTGCAGTATTATTAATTTTAGATTAAGAAAATGTTATGGTGTTATAATTACTATCTTTTGATCTATGTTTAAATGAGCCAGTAGCAATGCATTTATTAATATCATAGGGAAAATGGACAGGAAAAATCAATGCAACAGCGGTTTGACCGGCATAAATTTAAGCTGAATTTTATTACAATCTTTTACCTCTATCTGTTAGAAAGCTTAGTTTTATGTGCAGAATTCCCTGCATTTGAGTCCCTGAGCTGACGTGGAACATCCAGCACTAGAGGTTGCCAGGTATGATTCTATGACCTACGACTCTATGACCTATTCTGTAATTCTATGATGCTATGTGCTCAAGGCAGGCTGAGGAGACAGAGAAGTTTTCCACGTTAACCTCAAGGGTACTTGCGTTCTCAAACACAAGGGCAAAGATTTTCCAACATTAGGAAATTAAGGAAATTTGTTTTCTGTAACACTTTGGAGAAGTTCTGTCCCACCTTTGAACCAGGAAGACCTGAAAAATTTCATCCATGTTCCAGGCCCTGGGCAGCCAGGCAGCCCCAACTGTGGTTGGGTTCCCAAACTGGTTCCATTCTTAGGCTCTAAGGCCCTAACATGGGGTCAGCTCTTGTAACATCAAAATACAAAGCTGCTTTGATCTATCTATGAAGGTATATTGACTAAACTCCCCATATTACAACATGTATCGTGTAGCATACGTTAGCTTTGGCATAACATTGTGCGAACTTTGTCTCGGCGAACAAGAATTCCTATCTGTATTTTACTGACCAATTGCTATAGAACTATCACTGTACTTAAATTTCTAATAAATCAGCATTGTGCCTTTTATCAGCTCTCAGGCTCACATATTCCTTTTGTTAAAATATTGCTTAAACCAGTTAAATAATTAAAATGTATTTGTTTATTTACAAAATCACTCAACTTTATAAATATGAGTGAAATGTAATCGGGGTTAGGGTCAGTCCTTAATGAAGGCTGCTTCAAATTTTTTTAGAAAATGCCTATAATAAGTGATGCTGTTAGAGGTACAGCGGACACTTTCTAATTCTCGCTGCTATAGAGGTTGGTGTGGCATGTGTGCATATTTTAAATACATGCTGATCCCATATGTACTGGTGACAGGGCTGATCTGTTCCTCCAGAAGAAACAGGTCACAAATAACCCTGAACCATTATGTCCATACCTGTTATTGGTGCATTTAATGAATAATTACAAACTGTTTCCAGGAGCCCAGTTCTGGCCCTCAGTGACACCACCATGTCCTGATGTACTTTAGGACCAAGTTTATGCTACGCTAATGCTACACAGAAGCACTGCAGAAATCAGTTCTGACTTGGGCTTACCAACCCGTTTTGGTAAATAACCTATAGCAGTGGTTAACTGCACTTCTCCTTTGCAAGTAAGAAGTTTACCACAGCATAGTCTGTATAAAAGAAGCAATGAAAAGGGATAGAATGGAAAAAAAAATGGTAGAAATACAGAGATTTCAGATGGAAATTACCTAAGACATATTTCCTGTTTTTAATGGCCAAATTCACCGTCTTAAAAGAGGTTGAAGTCTTCTTCCAAATACCAGTGCTGGACACAAAACATACACTTGAATATCTGTACTTGCAATTAAATCTTGTCTATTTTGGCAATCATTAATTTTCTTATAGCCCTTTATTGATAGATGAAGAAAGGACGTTATTTTAACGCCTTTAGAATCATACATTTATTTTTAGTTCTATATAGGCTCAATTGCTCAATTTTGTGGTTATATTTCCTTCCAAAGCCATAACCTGTTACTCTGGCCATTACCACTAGGAAATATGCACTACAGAGTGCTTCATAGTACCATCTTGTATCTGGCACTGAGAAACCAGCAACTTTTCTGCCACAGGTCTCCTCTAATTCTTTCTTCTTTCCTTGTTAGGAAACATCTCTCAGAAAAGAATCTGAACTCATACATTAAGCTCTGAAAACTTGCTTATTTTTGCTGTGTGGCAATTCTTTATGTAGTATATGATACTTGGCTTCACACTGAGGTCTCTTAAAGATTTTTATTCTGGTTTGCAGCATTAAAATTCAAATCATATGAGCTGGCTTTTACTTATGTATTGATCAAAATTAAAAAAAAAATCACGACTATTTACTAGACAAATTATATAATTCAACTTGTAGGAAAAAGCTTATTCTCTATACCATTAACAACTGATACCTGGAGGCTTAAAAAAATCAGCAGTCAAACAAAACTAGGGAATTAAAAATAACCCTCACGAACTTTCCTATTTGCAAATATTTATCGGAATTTATCAAAAGTTTTAACTTTACATACATAATTTCAGAGGTTTATGTTGACCAGACCAGTAACAAAGGGAGTTAATCAAATATGAATCTTCTCCAAGTGTCTTGTCAAGCCAGGTAATGATGTCCTGCCAGCCAAACTCAGAGGGAACATGTGAAAAATATACAAAAGTAAACAGGCCTTAAGCTGCCCAAGGGAAAGTCAGCAAGATGGCAATTTCAATCATTTGGAATAATACTAAAGCAGCCTTAGGCTTCTCTCAGAATGGAAACATGTCACTGTTACTGCAATATTTCAACAAATCAGACTGCAAAAGAAAGGAACACTTATGTAATCGCAGCTGTGGAACAACGCTTTACTCAATGGAGAGGTGGAAAATAATTAAGAGGAAATTCCCTTTTTGCGTGTAATTATAAACCTACCTAAATAACAAAGACGAACAATGTTTCCTTAGAAATTTCAAGGTGAAAAATAAAATTTAGGCACAAATTCCTCTAGTTTTGGTACAAGAGGCTTTGGAACAATGGAGATACACTTCTATCAAACAAAACTACGAACATAATGTTCCTACAAAATTTACCAAACGTTGAGTAAAGTTACACTCAGAGCTATAAACAAAGCAAAAAGTACTTCAGGAACGATGCTGCTGAAAAGTTTTGCTAAGATGAACGGGTTGTCATATCATTTAACTGAGAAATCAAAAAATATTTCAAATATTTGGGGAACTTACCTAATCAGTAAACTTTCAGTATGTGTCTAGTCATGTAGCCATCTTTTAGTCAATCATCAGAAAATCAAAGGCAAATTGGCATGACTCAACCCAAACTTTAATACCGCATGATTGTGTCGTGTAAGCTTGTTTTGTGCGAGGGCTGCTGTGGTTTTAGCAGAGAGATTAACGACCGGACCTAAGCTGGCCTCCAAACCTTGCCCTGCTGATGCCTCCAGCCCTTTGAAGTCTGACCATCATACCTGGCAAAACAACAGTGGGAACTAGGCTGGTGTCAGATCTAATCAAGTTTCCTGCCTCAGCATAGCTAACTATGGGGTACACTAATTGGCCCAATTGCGGATTATACCTTTTGCTACAGATTCAAGACAATAATTTAGTCAAATGATGGTTTTTATCTCCTTCTAATTAAGATTCCAAAGTGGGAAGAAATAGGATTAGACAGGATAACTTCAAAATTGTGTCCTTTAAAGTGGTATGCACATAAGATAGATCTCTGATAATATTGCATATAGTGATAGATTGCTAGAAACTAATGTGTGAACATTTGGGAAAGCTTGCTAGAGCTACTGCACCTTTAACTATAAACATTTAAGTTTTCCTGGAAATGGCCTACCTCATCATTTACAAATGGAAAACGAACACTCATAATATTCATTAAAAAACATTTTCACTCTGAATTTTAAAGTCACCCTTTAGAACACATTGCAATCAATCTTATTTTGATGAAGAAGATACAAGATAAACTGAAACAGTTAAATGATTCTGCAGACTATAGAGAAGCGGAGTCCCTCCCACAAAACTGCAACCTGAAAAAGCGGATTTGACTTTTAAGGCTTTTACTGATGAAGGCCAAACCATAAGGAGTTATTTAACTGGTGAGCAATCCAGAGGTGAAAAAATCCATGTCCCATGCCCTTATTTTAAGCGGTAAAAAAAGAATGCTTAGCGATGAAAACCCTTTTCGGAGAAATTTTGCATAAATCATAGGTTGTGTAATTTCTTATGTAATTTGATTTTTAAAGTGGCATTTCAAGTAGAGGTCAATATTTTTATCCTAAATTGTGTATATACCTAAGCAAATGTATATAACGTATAAGCATAACAGCTTTCAAAAAACCTGTAACACGCTCAAACACAGATTTTAATTTCACATTTAAGCCACATAATAACGAAGTCATAAACTCAGATGTGCTTTGTACAGAGCACACTGCTGCTTGCAGCGCACGCTGTTGAGCTGCTTTATGTTTTTACCAGCAGAACCAAACCTGCCTGCTGACTCATCACATTCTAACTGCAGAAACCCATTTTAGAAGACTCTATTCACATGCCTTCTTAATTCAATTTTCCCTTGCTCCCATTTTCTTATTGACCTCATTGCTCTAGTCAGCCTAGCTGTAGTCTGCCCTCCTTAATAGTATGAGGAAGGAAAACATATGTATTATGGATTAGTGAAATGTGTACAGGAAGATCACAGTAGGACAGTGATCTAACATGTTCCAAAAGGGCTAGTTTGTGTCAGTTCAGCTTACAGAAAGGATATCTCTAACAAAACCTGAAGTTATTCAAAAGGGGCTGCAGCTGAGCAATGAAGGGAGAAATTATACAAGTGGGTCATCCACGCATGTCTGGGGTAACAGGTTGTTGCAAGAGTTCCACTACGCTTGTTTCCACAGCTTCTGCCCCATGGCTAATTAAATTCCTTTTAGAGGGCCTCCTGCTAACGTTTTCTTTTTATTTTTTCCCTTCCAAATTACATTAAAATTAGAATCCCAGATATGGCTGGGAGGAGAAAATTGCATTCTGAGTCAGGATGCATAGTGAGGAAAAAAAACCCCAAAATATCCGAATTCATAGCTATAATAAATGAGAATTTACTATGCTGTGAAGTAAGGATGCACGCTTCTCTGCACTTCCGAAAGCAGTAAGAACATTTGTATTTTGAGACCAACCACAGACTATTAAAGTTTTTGTTTCTAATGCAGCGTTCAAAAGCAGTTGTTAAAATGGTTTAATACCTCGCAGCGCCTGGTTCCGCTGACTGCATTCTCTGGAAAGCGAGAAACCCTGTAAAGGAATGTCTTTGGGGAAGAAAAATTTGCCTTTAAGTGGCTTCTGAAGAGGACACCTCTCCTTGAGAAACTTGGAGCACTCACGCAGAGATGACCTGCACCAAGAACTGGCTGTCTGATTAACTATTAACTGCTCTCAATAGGATTAGATAATTAAAGACATTGATGACCATTAATTAGGAGGAGGGCACCTTAATTTGTCACTTGATAGGGCCCTTTCAATGATTTATAGGTTAGGGCTACTTGCAATTGTGAAGGGGAGGGGGCAGTGAAGAGGGAGAACCCTTAAGTTACCTTATCAAGTGGCCAGCTAAAAAGGGCAGCGGGTCAAATAAGGGCCAAAGTGGTCACTTAAGGGTGAAGTCCCAAACACCAAAGCAGTGCCAAGCCACATTGACCATCATTTGGTGATGGAGTAAAAAATATGCTAATTTATTGGTGGCAATTCTCTCTTTTTATGGTTTCAAGCAGTTAAGACAAGTGGCCTGCTTAAGAGCTTTTCATTTGAAAAGAGATTAAACAAAATGGTTTGTCAGGGATGCTTGGCTGTTTTATGTCTTTGTTAAAAAGAGAAAAATTTGCCCAGACTGTACCGATGACTATCACATCACCCCGAAAGCCATCTTCCATCTCTAAGCATTACTTGGTTAATAAATACATCAGCTCTAATTGCTTAATAGTGCTATGTTCATTTGCTCTTTAGCAAGATTAAAATGAAATACATCTTTTGTATTACTGCCTTCTATCAGGACTGTCTGCATAAAGGTCACAGGAAAAAGTTTAAATTTAGTAGGGAATTTACTTAAGGACATTAGTGTAAATGATACTGTGTTTAAAATGACATAAAAGAGCGAAAGGTGATTTCAGTAATGCAAAGAAAATGGTTTCTGAATACTGATAAGGACACTTATCCCTCATACCACACACAATTTTAGGCAGCATTATACATTAAAATCTCTCTACTGGGGTAATAACATGTAGCTACTTTCCCACCCACTAACACAAGTAAGAGCAAGTCATTAACATTTAATTAAATATGCTCCTGACATCCTTAGAAACATGTCACGCTTTGTTATTGAAGGTTGTGGCCTACTTTCTATGTACATTTTAAACCAAAATAAACTATTTATAACAGACCGATTTAGTGCAGCAAACGAGACATTTTTAATTAGAAGGCATATTACAATATTTTATAAAACCCTTCTGAACGGCAAAAGCAGAACGAAATGAATTTACAACATCTGATGCATATTTTATGTATTTCACGAAACGAAACATAAGAGATGGGATTAGCTCCACCTTTTGGGTTCTAAATAGTGAAACAAAACTGTTTCTCTTACCTCAATGGTGAACAGCTTCCTTTTTAATCTAAAAGCAAGGTCCTTTGTGTCTGATACATCACAGTTCAAGCTATTAAGCCGAGGAATCTGATGTACATGAACCAAACCTTGTGGAAAGAAAGAGCAAAGGAGAGAAAAAAAAAAGCAGTAAGAAAACGCTGTCATCCAGATGCATAAATTAGAGTCTTACAGCGGAATTCTGTATATTTACACACACTCATCCTCCCCTTTTTAAACTGGAGCTTACTACCAGGAGCAATGAAGCAAACGGTGCGATTATACTCAAGTAATCAAGCAGAATAAGATAAACAGAAATCCTTGTGCGAGGAAAACTAATTGCACTTTGCTACAGAAGTACAGATGTAAAGAGGGATCTTAATACTTGTCAAAACTACAGCCGGTTTGTGTGTGATTTTCTCTTGTATTTACAGTAAGCAAATATGGCTATCACCTTGCATGCTGCCCACGGCACCACTGAGTGATCTTTATTTTATTAAATGCACCAGTAAGCAGCCAGCAAAACAAGGCTTATGGGTTACTGATAACCACCGAAGCTCTAATGAGAAGTACCTCGCTTCGCGCCCTGAAAACGGCTTTAAGAAAGTTGCTAGGAAATACTGATTTCCATCCGGCTTTTCGATAGATTTTAACCCCTACGCCAGCCTAAGAGAAGCACATTTTCTTCGTGCGGGAGGCTCCCGTGGCTGTTGAGATGTTTTTAGCAGCACTAGGTGCACCGCAAGCTCTGCATTCTGTCAGCTGCGACTCAAGCTGATGTTTTCTGACAAGGACGCTGGATGGTTTTTGTGCAGCCTAATATAGTTTCTGAACAACCTGAGGGGGATTTCCTACATCTGAAAACCAGGAAAATTCTACAGGGCTTCTCAATTACTGGCCTATATTCGCTGTTCATAAAGCCAGCGTCTAAACATTTAGAAAAGACATTTTACTTGGAAACGGCAGCTGTGAGAAAGAAAAACCCGAACACTAACAGCTTATTTTAAATTATAAAATAAGACAAGTATTTTTTCAGAGGTCTAATTATTTTTTTTAAAGGAAGAATCAGGGAATAATATTTTCCAAAACTGAAATACTTTAAAAAAGCATCATTTTAATGGGTACTACTTACAAAAATCCTCAATAATACTAGAAAATGATTTTTACGCTTTGAAACCTTCTATCCCTGCCTCCAGTCCAGTGACATACAAGAATTATTTGTTTGGCTTTTGAGTTCAAAACACAACTATTATATATAGGAACAGCACGTATAACACAGGGTTGCTTACATACAGTATTCTAAAAATTCTATTTAAGATTCACCTATATCATTCTTCTACAATTTTGACTTTTCAACCAGCTAAATTTGCAGGCGGCTTAATAAAATTATTAATGCAGGATTCATTAAATAAAGCAATAATTTAATCAAACCTCTCCTCAGTAATGTCAAAATCTTCTATCATTTGCAGTAAATAAATCACCTTAAAATGTATTCTTAAGGAAAAAGAATCCACAAAGCTAAAACCATTAAAAATACCTATTTTTTGAATGATAAATTAAGGTTGTCTTAACCTCAAAAGCTGTGTTTTGGCATAGAATTTTTAATAAGTATTAAAAAAAAAGGATTTAGCGTACATTTTTACAGGAAACCAAGAAATAACTGCTAAAACACACATTGTCTTAAAGGATCTCTTCAGCACTGCGAAAAACAGTATCAAATTGACAGAATTATGTTAGCATAAACAAATGCCACATCACGATTATGCAATTGGAAAAATAATTAGGCAAATTATTCTACCTTTTGTTCTTGGTTTCTTTTTCATTCACCTTCCTTTTCAGATAATGAAATGTGCACTATTTTCTTAGCCAAAAAGATTTTCCCCTGATTTATTAATTACAGCCTGCATACACACAGTGGTGTCTCAACACCATCTTTGCTTCTTTTTCTATATATCCTGCTATGGAAAACACTGCCACGCTTTCGCATGTTTACAGCAGGTTTCGGATAAGCAGTTTACTTTCAACTAAAGGTTTCCATGGAACTACAGTAGTATCATGATAATAATAGCTGTAATTTATGCACACTCAGAGCACCGACCCGGATTAGCTAAGACTGTTTGTTATTCGCTGCTTTGGCTATACATAACTCCTAATCTAATCTTTTAAAATTGCAATAGTTCTGCTGCGACAGCCAACAGAATCTTTGGGAAACAAACCACAAGATTAAGCAACATTACACATTTTGAAGATAAATCACTCAAAAGGCCACACGCCTTTTTACCAGCATTAATTTCATATTTCACACATAACCACATTCACCTCTTTAAACGCGTGACTGCCGCGACTTCAAGCTGAAAAGCAGAACGTCATTTTTATATAAAGTTTATACAGCACATCATTTAGCAGTTTATTCACCTTAATGTAATCTATGTTTTCCCGTGTTCTCTAGTTAAAACTTGGCAGATCAAAAGTATTGATTTCATGACAAGTTCGGCTCGCTGGTCAGATGATTGCCAAGCCTCTTCTGCCTGTGAATTCCCCAGAGCCTGCCTGTTGAGATGTGCGTCTGATTGAGCCCTGCCTCCGTAATGCGGCTTGACAACATGCAAGGAGTTGCCATGTTTCCTTTGCAGCCTTAATGCACTTTGCTGAAAAGTCTCCCAACTCAAGCCTGGTTAGCAAGGAGAAGCATTTAAGAGGTATATTCTAAAATGAAACCAAATGCTCCTTTATAGCAGACACCCAATTGGAGGGTGAGCCGCTAAGTGCCCTAGAAACACTCAGGGCAGACTTTTTGCATTGCTAAAGATGGAACTTACCGTGGTAATCCTTGTATAATGGATTGGTTTCTCTCTCAGAGCCAATAAATGATTCAAGACCAACCACCGTATCTGACAAGTTTGTTACACGTTCCATAATTGCTTTATTCTGTAAGACATGGAAACAAAATACACATCCTATGTGATGAAAAAGGTAATTAATGTTCGTAGAGTAAGCCTTGGTCTTCTCAATGACAAACTGTGGGGAAAAAATAGGTCATCAATACCTAGAAATTACATTAGAGGGCTTTTTTCTTAAAAATAAGTACTTGAAATTTTTGTCTAAAGAAAACATATATTGGACAAGCAGAAACCACGAATGGGCGACCTCAGCACTAAATTCACATTTCATAAATCTTCATAACATAAGCATTTGCTCACATCAGAGATATTTGCGAGTTATGTGGCAGTTAAGCACCTCGCATTGACTCCTGCTATGAGTCAGACGACCAACTTTTGTTTGTGTTCCGAAAACTTTATTTTTCGGTGCTCTTAGGCCTATCACCTCTAATATTTTGAGCAAGCACAACCCACATGATTATTCATTTTGGTCATCAGTCAAACAACATGGAAACCCAAAGCATTTTCTCCAGGTTTTTTCTTTCTAGAAGTTCTCTGCGCAACATATGAATATAAAGCTTCCAGTTGCATGACCATTTCTCAATATATTTGTGATCTATAAGTGATGCCCTATGTGCAACAATGTGCTGTCATGTGCCTCAAATATGCTGTTTTCTGTGTAGTTTTCTTTAGCTGATTTTACATAGCAGAAAGCAACATTCAAAGGTCACAACAGAGATCTTCAGAGGTAACTCAGGATAAAATGTTCTTAAATGCTTTCATGATGTCAGTATTCAAAGAGCAAAAACAAAAGAGACAAATCTGTGCTAAAAAGCAAAATATTTATTTAAGATAAGATGTAGTTATCCTAAAAGTTGCCTGGACAGCTGGTATACTCTTGTTCTTGATGGCTGTAGGTGCTATACCTGTCATACCTCCAGGGGTATCAAGATCTCAAAATACCCATTCTGAGTATGAAGAATTAGCTCTGTAGCTCCCAGTTATAGTTTTGTGTTTTTTAACAATTTTAAAGCATTTTGTACATTCTGCATCTCTTTCATTAACTACATGGCCAACACTTGTTATGAAAGATCATTTTAAATACTGGTAAACTATTTGATAATAATTCATACAGTAATTAGGACCAGAGAGACGGGAAACATCCCTAGATAGGTTAGTAAAGTCTATATATTATACCGACATACAGGTTTCTTAAAATGGTGAACAATACATCAATTGCTTTCATGATCCCACATCTCATTAACAGCATTTCTCCTGGCCACAAGGCAGACACAAAAGGTGAACTGCTCCCATCAAAGAACAATCGGAACGCTGTTTTTTGATCGCTACATGAAGTAACTTGTGGTCTGTCCTGCGCAGCCCAATCTGCTGAGGTTACAAGGCCTAAATCCACTGATCCCAGGGTACCTCCACACCCCCCCCTCCCTTCCCCACCTTATGGGCCAGATGGCATCAAATCCTGGGCCCTGTGCTCTTTTCAAAGCTGCTACTTGTGCACGGGCCAAAATGATCCATCCCCATGGAATCGGGGAACTTCAGTTCTACCTACAAAGTCTAATGATGGATAATGATAAAACACTGTTAGACTACACAATTTCCTTTTTGAGGAATAACATAAGTGATCTGAGGTAAAAGAACACTACCTACAAATCAATCCCTAAAATTGGTTATGGTATCCAGCACCAAAATATTAAAGCTGACTTGCAAATTATTTCCCCTTTTAGGAAGAGAGAGACAGTGTACTATATTTTCATGTTAACTTTTGGTCACATTATTCTACAGGGACAAGCACATAAAGATGGTATAAATATAAATCTGAAGTAGCCAGTGACCTCTATAAATCTGCAGACCAGGAATTACCATATTTTGCCAGTTCTTCAGCAGGCTGCGAGATGTTATCTGCATAAGCAAGAAATACAAAATTGCAACCTAACCTAAACTCCTAGTATGGAAAAAATATTCTACCATTTGAAAAAATGTTTGCTATCCATTAACATTCTTGCTTGCTTATTTTGATAACAATGGGTTACAAAAACTGTGGCTGGAAAGATGCTCAGCCATCAGCAAGGCATCCTCATTCTTAGCAGTCCTGCAAAGCATAAGAATAGCATCTTTCCTGTTTGGTCTTAATTCTGGAAAGATTAAAGTGAGGGATAACAATTTGATATCTGCCTAATGACTCATAACTCAATATGTTGGTTTCAACTCTTCTGAATGGGTTTGCTTTCTTCACTGGTAGTCTGTTTGCTCATGTTGATTTTGGTTTTGAAGTGTGTCAAAATATACTCCTGGCTTACTGCAGAGTATCTCAGGAAGAATTTTGCGCAGTGAATCACCACACCAAACAGACGTTTGCTTATGTGGCATTGTTGCCATAGATCTGTATCTATCATGTATTTTCTAGTTTGCAGCGTTCAGCACATTAATGTCGGATCAAAGCTGACGTCAGCACCCAGATAGTCGTGATGTATGGCATCCTGACATAAACACACAAATCATGTTGCCCCATCTGGGCTTGAAAATTTAACAGAGCTCCAGATCTTCCTCCAGCCCCATACAAATCTACCTCCTGCTTCTGGCATAAACTTGGCAGCTCTGGAGGTGAGCCAGGACATGGTTAGGAGGGAAGCCAGGAATGGGGAGATTCAGGGAAAGAGTTTGTTGGCAGCTAGAAGAGGTATTGTTTTAAATTACATTAAAAAAAATGTTTAAAAAGCCCCAAAAAACAACCCAACCCAGTCTTGGAAAGTTTTCATTCTTGCTACATGTACTGCAGTTTTTCTAAATTAGTTAGTCCAGCCAAAATGTAATTATTCTAACAACATGGTAGCGACCCTGTTGTGCAGGCTGGGCTGGGCATCCATTCTATATCTTACTCTGTGCTCACCGCTTTAGACAGACATTTTCTTCCAAGTAGAAACTTGCAATATTTGGGCTCAACTAAAGTGTCCTTTCAAAACAACACCTCAAGAAAATCCACATAGCTACTCGGATATGTAAATGGGAGCTATACATATGTGTTTAACAGGCTTTTGGGAAGGGCAATTATGGAAAAAGATTGCTTTGTCCTACTAATTTGTTTGCAGAATCTACTTAGTTTTGAATAATTATTTGTACGTGCTTGAAAATACTTATTTACAAATAAAGCAGTTCAAAATGTATCATCTTCTGCATCGGAGTATAAAGCATGGTATTCTACCAACACAAATATATGTATAGCCCGTATGCTCCTAACTACTGAAATTAATACTGTGTATTTCTACTGGATTGAGTCCTTAATATACCACAATTTTATCATTACTACTATTAATCAAATCAATCTTGGTTCGTCTGGATTCCATATTAGGAAAAAACCGTCTTTTCTACTCTGCTCTAATTTCTAGTTCTCCTCTGATTTCCTGTCAACATTCTTCTAACAGCCAGAGATATGTCCTCCCATTTTTATTTTGTCAGTTTCTAAAGTAACTAAAAACCTCACAAAATTTATGTAATAAAAATATTTAAATTCTCAGTCCTAGTGCTGCATAGAGTAAAGAAAAGTGGACGAATGGAAAATTTTCTTACAATGGCTCCAACTTTTCTACATAGTATATATAACATATTTCAAAATTTAAACGGAAACAAGAGACTCATGTTAAAGATCTACAATGAGATCCAACAAGCACCTGTCTAAATACACTAAACTCTCAAATCACATGGGCTTTGTATGTTTGCATTTGTATTCTAATCAATACATTAACATAATTTTAATACTGATTTATAGATTAAATTGAAAATAAGGTATTTTAAGACCATGTCTCTTTCCAATGATACATTAGGCCTATATTTTGGCAGAGGGTTGTATTTGACTTCTGTACCTTTGCTATGTGGTAATCTAATCCCATCACTGATTTTATTTTAAAACATTTAATCAGAAGTTAACACTTTGAATCTTAGAACAGACTCCGTTATCTTAAAAAACTACTTAAAAGCACCTGCACAGAATTTAAAGTTGAATACAGACACCCCCCCAAACTCCATGTAAAACTGTAATTGTAGGCAACAATTTGTGTTGTTACCAACAGGTGAGTCCGGTAATCCTGACACTTCATTTGAAAGAAGGTCTCAATAATAAAGAGCGAAAAAGCAAGTTCATGCAAAGTTATATGAATCTTATGAACTTAAAGCAGATTATGGTTTGTGAATGTCCAAAAACACTCTCAAAAATTGGTTGTGCCTTTTTTTGTTTATGACATTCTGCTTAGTACTATAATGTAGGCAGCCGTGTTGCACTACAATGAAACACTGGCTGGATATTCAATAGATTAAATAATTCTTGATATCTTCTGAGAGATTATCACACAATGATGTGCTAACGACTTCACAATATACAAATATTTACCACTTGTCATTACTACCTAATCTCCAAAGGATTTTAAATTGAAAATATATATTACTAATATTAAGAAACATGGCTTCAATGTTTATCACCAATTGTTAATAATTACTGCTAAGAAAATAACAGAATAACCCATAGATTTTATTTTGGTAAAAGAAACTAGGTATTAGGCCCTTGTACTAGTTTTATAGAGAGATGCAGTTTGTGCACTTTTTCATTATTCACAAATCCAGAAAATAAAAGATTAAAAACCGCTCTGCCATAAAGTGTTACACGAGTAATTAACAAAGACTGTAAAGCATAAAATTCTACACTTATTCTGAATCCAAGTTGATCAGCACTGTTCTTGGTGCTTGTACACACCAGATCGACTGGCTGAACTTTGAATTTTGGCTCTAAAATGAATGTACAGTCAGACCACTGGAATATAAGGTGAGCAACAGTAGATGACAGAGTTTTACTATGTAGAAATCTTTATAACTGCCACAAGAAAACTGAATACAAGTGTGATGTCTGCTGGAAGACAGATAACCTAGAAATATACTTCAATGATTTGTTACAAACTACAGTGCCTTCAGTGATGAGAAATCCGCATTTAAGGAATCTGACTGATTGGGCATCTTCTTTTACCTTTGAAGAACTTTACTGACTATAATAGAGATTAAGTATAAATATCCGTTCCTATGGCTGAAATCGCAGAAGCAGTGATCTTGGTTGTTTATATGTACACTGTATTACATTAGCTGATTTCAAGTAATGAATAGTATCTTTGAATAATTTCATACAAGATACAGAAGTAAAGAAGGGACATGCAGCAACGACATGAGCAAGTAATTAGATACAACATACTTGTAAAAATGAGAGGGGAGTAACAAAGCATCTGTTGGCCAATATGTTACATGATGTATTAATTCCAGGTTTTGGTTGTTCTCTTAAAGTTGCTATTAATAATGTTTGTCCTATATAAACTCAAGAGTCTTTCAGCTGTGACACTAGTTAGAACTAGTATTTTTGTTTCTTAAAAACTCAAAATATTTGACCCTTATCTTACACCTAAAATACTGTCACTGCTATGGGACCTCCACAATGTTATTATCAAATACATCAGATGAAGGTGGACGACACAGTATTACATAGAATTAAAAATTTATGGATAAATTTTCAGGAAAAATAATCAGCCAGGAAATAAAAACTAAATACGACACATTAAAAAATAAATCTTTGGATCTTTGCTGAAGATGGACGGCCTGGACTTATCTATTACTTGAGCTATAAAAGAATCTAATGCCAGCAAACCTTGGAACCCTACAAAATAAAAAGTATGTCTGTTTTGTCATTGGAGGGAAGACCTAAGGGTCAACAGTGAAATGAGTGATGACCCAATACAGATAAAACAAGCAAGTCAATAACAGTTGCTCTGAGGCCTACAAAAAAGAGAGTGAGAACAAAGACTACGCAGTTTAAATCAAACTTTCCATCTGTTGATCTCCAAGAGCTTCACAAAAGACAGGCAAGTGCTGCATTCCTCATTTACAAGTCACGTAACAAGCACAAAGATGTCATGTGAGTTGTCCAAAGGCACAAGCCAGTCAACAGGGAGCTGGGAACCCAACTCAGCCTCTCCTTGAAGCCCCGTCTGCCCTGCCCTACTCTAGGCTTGGCTTAATAGGCTGCATCTATGGATTTGGGGTACCAGGAAAATACAGGGTGTTTCAAAAAGATGGACCTAATTTGAAACTGCTGTATCTCTGAAATTGGGTCCATTTTTTTGAAACAGCCTGTATTTGGTGGTATCAGGCAGATGATGCGGGAGTCAAATCCCAGAAAGCTGGGTGCTGAAAATCCCATTATTATCTGGCTGAAAGAGGTGACAGATGTACAGGGTATTAAAGGGTGACACTTTCTGAGCTGAATCCCAGCTCAGTGCTTTTCTCCTCTGACTATTTCCTTAGCATTCAGGAGCTGAAAGCACAGGCTGCATGTGACTGTGAATGGTTTTGGGGTGCAGGGATCTCGCATGAGTCCTGCTGCAGTGGGCAGATGAAATAAGCCTGACTGAGCCCTTCTCCAGTGAAGGGTGAGGAGCTGGGAAGGAATTAGTACAAGATCTGGGCTGAGATGAGCCCAGCATTTCCCAGAACACTGGTCCTTATTAATGAGATTGTCTCGTTGTTTTAAAAGCATATATATGGAAAACTGTATGTTATTATTTGTCTCTGATTATTGCAAAAATGAAATGATCATTTGAACAGATTTGTTTACAAAATTAAACACATAAAATATTCAGTGCTACAAGTTGGTCATGGTGTAGTATAAAATACAGATGCAAAAGCAGACTGAAAGAATGAGAGTCATATTACAAAAGACCCATAACAAAACTGCTCAGATTAATGTATTTGAGACCAACTGGCTTAACTAAAATCCCATGACTATGTTGGGAATTACTCATTATAGGAATAAGGTTTAGGAGTTCTTTTTGTTGCCGTTTTGCCTGAAAAAAAAGTCATTGTGGCTTGCTTACCAATTCAGAAAGGCTAACTGTTGCTGCAACTTTAATTCTTTAAACAGTGAATCACATTTTATTCACAGGTGACCAAAAAGATCCTCCTCTGTTATTTCAATGAATAGTACACAAATATCAAACGGAACGCCTAACTGATGTTGGTAATCAAGTGGAGAGATTCTGAAAGATAAAAATCATTTAAAAGACTAATCCCTTATTCAGTATCAAATTATAGGCTGTCACCAGGAGCAGGCTGGCAAAGCGAGGTCCAGATGGGAAACTGGCTGGGCAAGAAGAAGAGGTTGGGTGGAAATGATGGGTGGGCTGGAAGCAATAAGAACCTAAGGAAAGACATGACTGCTCCCTCTGCTGGCAAGGCCCTCCCCTGCTTTAATTTTTAACTAATGAGTAGGCATTTCTTTAATTATTTAGGCTCTAGCCAATAAATAATGCAGAATGTTCCTTCCTCAGTCTGTTGCTGTGTGTTTGCACATTTTTGAACTTATGGTGCCCTATTTCACTGGAACAATTTGCCACGGAATTAAGGCTCAGATGGGTATCTAATGGTAGAGTTACTGGCTTTATATTTTAATTGTTCACAAAATGAATGGCAAGATTAAGCTATTTAACCTTGAAAATATTATATTCTATAATGCATACACATTTCATATTTAATTTACATATTTCATAATATTATGATAAAATGCTCATCATATCACACTATAACAAGAACCCTTTTATGCAGCAGTAAGATCCTATAAAATGAAACATTCTGCAACACAAACACACTAAATTACACATCATACCGAAAAAGTGCCATTCTTCACTCAGTAAGATTCACGACCAGAGAATTCAGCTATAATGTCTGTACTAAAACTTAATTAAAAGATGAAGATAAGTCATTCATTACTTGATTTGTGATAGAAATTAATAGCTGCAGTCAGAACATTTAGAAAAAAAGAATATAAAATCTGTTCTAGGATTTTGGCCTACAACCAGCAGCTCCCAGAACAGGAGGGATCAGCTTTTTTTGCCCACTGTTCTCATCTGAATCCTGGCTGAAAAGCTACTCCAGCTCCCAGCTTTCCAGAAGGCTCCATCCCAGGAATCCTCGCCTGCCATTTGGTTTGCTGATTTTAATCTCCCAGGACTTTCTTACAGTGGCTCCACTATGCTGAACTGGCACTTGCTCCTAGAAGTGAGTTATTATTAAACTTGTAGGTCAATTGTGGCACTAACAACTCTTTGGAAGCTTTCAGCCACGGTGTACAATTTGCTGGTCTAATTAAATATTAATTCTAAGTGTTACATTCTGTGGCTAAGAGCTTTTATTTTCCATCATCAGTCTGGAAGAGAAAGAGGTTACAAGGCTAATTTAATCTCTTTTTTTTTCCTCTAGCATTAAAGCTTAACTACGCAGTCACAAAAACATCATTAAAGATGCAGTATTCCTTTTTATTATGATTATATTGTAATTAATAGAGCAGGTCTAAACAAAAAGATGTAAAACCAGATTCTGAAATTTCAAGGTTTTTAAACAACACCAAAAGTTCATATAAAAATGCTTCTAAGCAAACACTGCACAGAAATTCAATATTAAGTTCTCTGAAAATCATTTAAGATAGGAAACGGATAGGCAATAATATAAATATAAAGGAGTTTTACACAAAATTATTGTTCTTTGTTGTTAAACACAACAGATAAAGCCCATATTTAATGCTACATTCACAGGGCATTTTTTTCAAGAACTTGTAGTTCTCATGTGGAAAAATTGGCATTGCTTCAGAAAAACAATACTACCTTGCATTTTCTAACAGAATTACTTCTTAAAGCAGGTAACTACTTTGTTCTGTGATACTTAAAGTCACTCTTCTAATCTTTAGACTTATCACTGTCCAAATGGGCTCAAAACATGAGCCTCTTCCCTTCTGCTTCCATAACAGTTGTGTCCATGTCTGGACACTGGGCATTATATTAACTACTTAGTCCAGTAGCCAAAAGATTCCATATGCTTGAACAGATGACTATCTCCATACTGTGATGGGATATTTAACTGTTTAGGTCTAATATCGCAGTTGGAACATTCAGTTCTAATTTTTTTAAGTTTTCATAGGTGTATTTTCAGACTACATAGAGAAAATGCAAAATAAAATCACAATGTTGCATATGCTCATTAACTTTTAAAGTTTAACATATTCATTTTGAAAAATTGATTTCTTTCTTAAATTAAAAGACTGTTGATGAGATGGTGATAAGGATGTGTATATAATGTCCTAGTAAAAAGCTATTACAATGGGAAGGCTGCTTTAGGCATGAAATTTTAATATACAATGTGTTCATCATAATATAGCTAAAAGTCAGTTAAAAGACTATCAATATGTGGGAACAAAAACATGTCTCAGAGTTCTATTGGTTTTGATTTTTAAATGTGTAGTACTTAATAAATCAGAAGTGATAGAGCTAGAATACAGCCTGCTGGCAACCATAAACTTATCCTATGAAACAACTAAATATTTACATTTCTTCTGCACCTTGATTAGCAAATACTATCAACAAGAATAGAAATGAATACCAAAATTACTTACTGTCACACAATTTAGATTTTAGGTTGTATATACTTCCCTGAGCTTCCTACTTGATCATTATTTTAAAGATGCTTTTATGAATGTCTAGAATATCCAAACCAGAATATTCATACCTGAAAACTATGTGGATTATCCAAGAACACCAGTCATAAACCCAGGAGTCTCTATATTTCCTTGCATGGTTGCTAAACTGTATTTCTCAAATACAACTCAAACCAACATACAATCATAAAAAGCACATAAAAAACCCCCAATGTGGAAAAATAGAAAGACCATTTTACCTCGATAGTTTCTATTTTACAGAGAATTATGAAAGCTTGTTTAACTCTGATATGGAAACTATTATGCATGACATTTGATCTCAACACAAATTTGTGTGCAGTGGCTACATCACGAAATATATCTGAAGGTTATTCAGCATTTTACACTTGTGGTCTCTCAGAGTTGTAAGGCAGGCAAACACTCTTAGCTCTTGCCATAGCAATAAAGATTTCAAACTACGAGAAATTCACAAGCTATAGGAGTTGCCATCTTATAATCCTATATTAGCAATGGGTTCTAAAGCTTGACTTCGAGTTTGGCTCCTAAATTACTCAGTGTGAACACAAAAGGCTATGGATGTGAAAAGGTTTGTTTCTGATTTTTCCTACACTGAAACATACAGTAACTTACGCACTCTGGTGAATTCAAAGCATCTAACCATTAATATTTTAGGAAATTAATTTTTTAACATACTGGATGAAATAATGAAAATACCCTGCTAAGCAGAACCTTGGACTCTGAGGACAGGTTCTGCAACAAGACTTATTCAAACCGACTTTTCATTAGTCCATTAATTTCCCTTGGTACGACCTGACTAATATGGTTGTTAGTTCTTACCAGTAATACAGCTTCAAGTTCAAAATAAAGGATGGCTTTAATAAAACTGTTATGCCTTCTCCCAGTGAAAATAATAATCTACTTCAAAAAATATTACTTAAGTGATACAAAATTGGGAAGAACAGGAACAGAATTACAAACAAATGACAATCACTACTTAGTATTCTGGGGGAAAGATGGTTTTCGATTTGCCAATGATTTCTAGTAATTAAAGAAAAAGGATTAAATAAAATACAAAAATATTTTCAATTCTAATGTAGGGCTTTTGCAACTATAAAACAGTGATTTTAAAGTCCTTTAAGTCATATTCTGTAATTAGGTTCTAAACCACAGAAATTATCAACATACAGAAGAGTCCTTCCTTGTTTTTATAACATTCCTTACATTCAGAAAGTGTAACAACAAATGAAATCCCTCTTCAGTCTGCCCTACTTGATCAATGCTGGATTTTAAAAATGGAAGCAATTTTCCCTTTTCAAATATACCATCTGATTTCACAGGCACAATACGTTTTCAAGAAGCAGCAGAAAGACTTGAAAAATAACCTTCCATCAAGTATTTTAATCATACTTTTAAGTATCTCAATATTTATTACCTGACAGACAGTGTAAGATAAGAGTATGTTCAATCAGTAGAAAATATCAATCAAGTAAAACTTGTCACACATCATCTGAATAAAATTCATAATTGGATAAGTTTTTAGTGTCATTTTCTTGAAATCTTGCAGGATAATGTATTCCTATTTTTGTGCTTGAGAAAAGAGGATTTACTTGCTTTCTTCATTCACTGTTTGCACTAGAAGTTTCACCAATAAAAGGCAAAGAATCTACATTCTTTAGTGGACTACAATTTTATAAAATCATTCTGAAAAAAACTCCGTACGTAACCAGATTTTTCCTAAATTTGTATCTTTTACCAAAACACAGTCTGACAGAAGACTGTGAAGACATTCAGTGTCCCATCAAACTGGTTGAATGTGCATCATATTTGGATAAATGCAATTCAAAGTTATTAAATGCAAGACAACGAATCGGCAGAATAATGAAGGAGCCACACTGGTGGATGTTTACCACAGTGGGAAAAGCATCAAGAACAACATCTCTGTTTAGTGCTCAGTAGTCACCAAAGAGACAAAGCAGACATTAGAATGTAGGAAAAATGAACAAAACAATAATGGTATTATTGTATTATGTTACTGTAACGAAGTAAAATATGATTAAGAGAAATGTAACTTTAAAAACAGGTTAAGGAGGCAGCATGAGGGAAAAACCGAAACAATGAGAATACAGAAAAGACAATATAGACAATATGGGGAGCCTCATCTTATTGTCTCATCAGCCAAGAACAAAGATATAATTTATGAAAAGTAAAGGACAAATCAAACTTTCTGAAAAAGAAAGAAACCAGTTAAATTTAATTTGTGGATCTCCCTGTGACAGAACAACACGCAAAGTATTTGGCAGAATATGTAAAAGAAAGCAATCTCAAGCTAGCGAGATATGTATATGTATTCCATATATATATATGCATTATTCATGTACTACATATAAAAATAGAACTAGTCTGGGTTGGAAAGACATTGTCCCTGTCAAAAATCAGTACTACCAATTGTAAGTTTTATTTCTTCTTCACTGGAGTAACTTGTGCTGGGGACTGACAGAGACAAGATGTGCTATGACTCACTACTAAAAAACTAGTTTTTCAAGCTAAAGCAGGTAAAAATGACACTATTTTTTTGTATGTGTTATGCAGACAAAACCTTGATTAAAATGTGATTTTTGAACTTATATTTACCTTCATGGAAATTATTCATGTGAAAAATTTACTTGCAGACCGCCTAATTAACGCAGTTGAGAGGCAAAAGATAACATAGAAAATAGAATCACACAGAATCACAGAAACACTGCTGCAGGGAATAAGTGTGGAATTCACTGCCTTTTCAGGAAAAATAGTGTGCATTTGCTATGCCTCTGGTGTACTGACTCTAAGATTTAACAGTGAATGCATATGCTAGAACTTTAATGAAATTAAATACATACGCGGAAATGCGCTCGGAAAAAAAAAATCCCCCTCTCTTATTCTCTTGGAAAGAAAAGATATTTTCTTTCCTTTTTTTTCTTAAATCCAGGGAGAACCCTGAGCAAGAGAAGGGCGAGTAGCCGGGTTGTGAGAACGTGAGCAGCTGCTGTTATTGTACCGCGAGGTCCGTCTGCGGCTGGAGCCGGCGAGAGCACATGTTGGGCTGTCCTCTCAGCTCAGCTCAGCTCATCTCGCCATCCTCCCCAATTAACCAGGAGTGCACATGCTCTCCGGGCTCTTTAACAGGCTCCTCGGCGAGTGGAACAACTACACAGCAGGGCTCTGGGAACTGAGTAATGTGGGCTGGACAGAACCCTCGGCGGCTTTGCTCCTCCTAATGACGGTTTTCTTCAGAGTTTAGTGCTTCAAGAAGGATACGTGAAGTTGAACAATTAAATATATATATATATACATATATATATATATATATACACACATATATATATATTAATGCTCTCCTTTGTCTAAGGCTGCTAAGCAAAGATTCTGGATTTTTTATAGTTTAATTTTTCTTTTTAATAAATTCATCCTAGCACTTACTGTAAAACAATTCCACTAAAATAAAAATAAACCCCAAACAGTTATTTAAAAAATGAGATATAATTTCAATCCTAACTTGACAGGAATAGATTTATACAGAATTTATAAACAGAAAACCCAAATCAACTTCCTATGTAAGTTTGCAACAAACAAAAATGTTCAGTTTGTTTCTTAGAGAGGCTTCTGGACTACTCTAAAATATGATTGTACCTTTTATTGACACAATATGAAAACAAGAATACAATGAAACCTATTGCATGTCCTGACTCTGGACAGGTAATTCCAATGTGTAAAAGGAAGGATGTTAGTTTTACATTCACAAACTCTATTAATTGCATTAAATTTTACTATCAACCTTTCTGAAGGCAAACTGCCATCTGATATTTAAAATTAGCTAAATGAGGAGATGGAGGTTTGCGCTGCAAGAAGAATATTCATACTTTTGATTGCAAAGGTAAAACTAGCAAATCAAGTTTCTGTATTTTTGAAGCAGTAAGTGCATCAGGTATCTAGACAAATAACATCTGTGGGTATTCAAACACTTTTACAAAATGCACCACATGAGAGTGATGCACTTACCTAACACAGGATTTAATCTAACGATAAACTCATATACTGTAAAAACATTTTGCATAATATGAGGTTTTATCCGATACTTTTTTACTCTAATCAAATCAAATTAATGCCTAAAATTATAGGTTCTCTGCTCATTGTGAATAATAGTTTGCTTTTGTAAGAAGATCCATTGAAGTCTCCATATACTCTCAGGAAAGGTGCTGTTAGGAGCTTCTGATTTTGCAGCTGGGAAAACTATTCTGATACCATAACTGTCTTGCTCCTGGTCCCAATACAAGGGGATATTAGAATTAAAGAGTAAACTTGTATGTTTCAATTACTGGCTTTAAAAACAGGATCACACATCATCATAATGAGCGTGATGCATGTAGACAGAAATGTCTCATATTGAAAACCTAGAGAGTGTTCTGAAGGCTGTAGAAAATTGCATAGGGATGCTGTAAAAAAAAATAGAAGAGAATACTAGCAGGATTCTCTTTGCTTTTTTATAATTTCTGAAATTTTGACAGTTTTCCAAAAAATACTAAAGTATAGAAACACTACAGTGAAGTTATGTTTTTACTTCACTGTCCTGGTTTTGTTAAAAAACAAGTTTCTCTTTTAGTGAATTTGCCTGTCAGCTAAAGCTTCATATTAGCTGCATTTTCCTGGAGAACCAGATACATGTTGTGGTAAATACAGCAATGGAATGTGAAGTTATTGATAAGGACAGATTCACATCTCGCGAGAGGGGCAACGAGAAACAGGTGACCAAGAAACTGACCAACTGTGTGTAACATTCCATTCACGTGAATACTTCATATAAAAGTAGGAGATCACAAGAATCTTGTCCCTTTTGCCTTCTTTGCCCTTTTCATCCCTTCTGCTTATGGCTGACATTAGGAGATGACCTTGCTAGTGGTCCCTGCAAACTGAGGCCTGGTGACAGACTGAATCCAGCTCCGGTTGGCTGCAGAGTCCAGTCCAGGACTTTGGTTGCCGGCTCTGCAGTTGCTGAGACTTTCAAGATTGGTTTTGTGTATTTTGTATTACTTTCTCTATTCTTATGAGTAGCATTAGTAAAACATCTTTAATTTTTCCAACTGTCTTCTCTCTGTCCTTCTTTCCCTCCCGATCACCTGTCCTGAGTGGGAAGGGGGGAGAGGGAGAGGCAAAAGGGGGAAAGCAGGGGGAGAGGAGGTTAACAACACATCTGCCAGGGTTTTATTGTCACCCCACAATCTAAACCTTCGACATTCACCCGTTGAAGCAAACAAGTTTTGTAAATGTCCGAAATGGCATTTATTTTCTTACTATAAACTTCTCATTTTTTGCTAACTGATATGTCAGCTATGAAATATCGCCAAGACATCATTCCTACCTGGATAAGGTGAGCGGGCACCGTGATGATGCAGGCGGACAGAGATTTTCGGAGGAGGCCACGGAGAACATACAGAAATTTTGTAAGGCTGTGAACATCTTCAGGAGTATCGCTGCTACAAATGTCATCACCCCACATCATGGAACCCAGACTCTGAATTCCTATCCGCAAAATAGTCTTTTGTTTTTTCTATCAAAAAAAAACAAACCCAAAAAAGCCTCTTGTTATTTTTTAAACATTAAGAGGAATACGTCATGTAATACGTAAGTTTAAAAAGTGGAATTTATAGAATTCAGATCCATAATAATCACATAGATCAAGTAATCATAGCTTAATCTCAGAGGATCTTGCTAAAAATTACAAATGGAATAGCACTTTTTTCACTAACTGGATATCATGCTATGTCAGATAAGCAAGAACAAGTGTAAGAGAGCACAGAAACACCAAATGCCAATTTGCATTTTGTAATCAGTTACAAGTTTTCCATCAGACGAAACAAGAATATTATGATTTTTTCATGTCCTTTCTCTCCTCCATCACTGCCTTAAATACATGCAAAAGAATCTTTTCTCCCAACTCTACGAAGGTTGCTGGAAGGGCCTGAGAGTGAGCAAACCCAACTTTTCCCTCCATTTTCAACTTGCTACCGTGTATTTTCGTAACCTGACTATTCTGCCTGTTTGCTTCAGTTTCAACTTTTTCTGCTGCTTCTAGATGGCCAAGGTCTGTGCCCACCTCACCAACACACGGTCCTTTCGCTATTTCAGAAGTCTCTGTAAGTATCGGCTACATTCCTGGCGACTCCTTTGAACTAATGAAGGACGGTTTAATCCCAGCTAAGAAGAAACAGGGTCTGATGGAGACATCAGCAGATTGTCTCTTAAGGACGACACCTCCCTGAAAGCCCCTGACACGAGTGTTCCTGGATCTGCTTTAGCTAGCTACTGGCTACTAGAATTTAAGCTGTTTTGACACGTAAAATCCTAAACTGCCTCATGTGTTACCCACCTATACGGACTGTCTGCTGCCCTGCAGGATGCTGGCACAAGAGCATCCAATGGAGGGGGAAAATTCTGAAGGCAGAGCTGTAATTTGTTTATGCAAACTAAAATGTCACCTCTCATGATGACAAATCTCATGTCTGCTTATTTGACCGGACCTTTCCTGGTGATGTTGGAGAAGGGTTTTAGGTATATTTGCTATTTAGGTATATATTGCTCAGCTGAGAGAGAGACAATGAGAACCCTTGTTGAACGAGATCCTGTACAAGGTGATCAAAGACGCATTTCTAGAGTTCTGAGTTCACATTAAAGGCCAGTTTTTTATTTTCTTTAAAGTAAATATATCTATCAAATACTAGTTTAGATAAATCAAAGCTTCCAGGTACTTCTCATCACAATGAAGTGCTTTGATAAACCGTAGATATTCATTTCTACTACCCTGAATTGTGGCTGGAGGGAACAGTAACTACCAAGCACAAAACACTGCACAGCTGCTCTGGAAATCCAGAGGAAAGGTTTTGACAAGACAAGAGGCTACTTTTACAACACAGCCTGCTCCATATTGGGCAGACAGAGCCCCAGTTGTGAAGCAGAGTCGGTACCACATGGCTCTGCATTGACCCAACGCTCGCGGCTGACACAGCGAGCCAAGCTGCCAATTCATTTATTGAAACACGCTTTGTGAAAACGATCTGTGTTCCAACTCGGGCGGATTCTTCAGTCTGGGGCTTTGCGGGCTTTTAGGCTTTACTTATGTGAAGTTAACTTTTGACACCACTTTACGAAGATCTGGACAACAGTACAGGATAATACGTCACAATCTGATTCTCTGTCTGATATTTGTTAAGCTCAGATGTTCAGAGTCTTAAAAAGAAAAATAGAAACTAGTCTAATATTCTCTAGTGACTTCTAATCAGAGCAGATTAATGCATTTCTTGATGCGTGTTTAAGCAATAGTACAAAATCAGGCATTTAATAGAACTGTTTTACACAGATATGACAGGTATTGATCATGCAGAGAAAGTGTTCTGGTATTTCAAAATTTCAGAGCAAGAACCCCATAAAACTTACAGAAACTTTTGTAATGAGAAAAATGTCTTTTCCTATGACAAACATCAGTAAAAACAACACACCAACAGAGAAAAATCTCTATCAGAATTTCAGTTGTCTTATTGGATACAGGATGACAGACGCTTGTTTCACGATATTAAATCGTAAGAGCTGTAAAAGATAAAGCTACTCACACACCAGATAATATCAGATGCATTTGTTTTGGCCACTCACAGAAATTCTACCTGTGTAATTCTGTCAGGCCCACAAGGCCAAATGGCTTATTCCAGAAATGTTAGAAAAGCTCCTAAGTACACCAAAAATATATTAAGGAAATCAAGTTGCCCGTGAAAGTTCTGTTGCCAAACATGAAAAAAACCCCCACAATTCTGAAACAAATATGTTACTCTGTATGACCTTAAACCATGCTCAGTTTATAAAGGATTAATACTTAATGGTCAGCATCGAAGAGTTACCAGGAGCTTTGAAAAAGGATGTAAAACTAATGTGGATATTTCTAGGTTACAGGTCATTCAGACCCTGAATTCCCAAATAGTTCTTGGCAAAGATGTTCAAGTAAGTGTGAACAAAGAGGTTATTGCTTTGGGTAAATTCAACCAAACTTTTCCATAGCCTAATACCTCAAACAGGAATTACTGTACTAAGGCCCACAACGTCAGGCAGGACAGTAAAAACATATTAATCTATGATGGCCAAGAGCAGATGGTCCCATAAAACATTAATGTTAACTAATCACACTAGGCCCTAGAGATGCTGGACGATTTCATCAGAGGTCTACTAAGCCCCTAATGGTTATTTTCACTAATTTTCCTAATTGTGTCAAACCTCTGTCAGCTGGGGTGAGATACCTTCTGCTCACTTTTCTCCAAATTCTTTATCAAATACCCGTATTAGATAAAGAGAAGCCAATAAAAAGCAGTAGCAAGTCTAAGTATCAGTGTCATATTGATGGGAAAGTAGCCAAACATTTCTTAAAGCTTTACCAGTTAGGTTAAATTTTTCCTTTGAATCCAGATCCAACAAGCAGCACATTTCCAGACCTCCAGAGTCTAGAGACTTTGGAAGGATTATTCTTCACAGTACAAAACCTGAAGCATTAATGGCATCAACTTCTGTCATTCACAGACAGTGATCAATGGGTCTACTTAAAGTCAGTAAGTAAATATTTCTAAAGTTCTGTACCTCCCTGCTACATCGTGGCCCTTGCAGTTTTCTCCAAACCTGATGAAAGCTACTGCCAAGAGGACCTACCTAAAGGGAAGAGCATGCATGCACAAACTTCCCTGAAACTTGTATTATTATTATTATTATTATTATTATTATTATTATTATTATTATTATTATTATTATTATTATTATTACTATTATTAGGAAATGACACAGATCCAGAAAATAACAGGCTGATCCTTACTCTACAATCCTCATATCTGGCTACTTGAAAAGTACTTCAGAAGTCTCAGTAAATAGAAGGGGATACAGAGTAGGAGAGAGGTGAATTTCTCATAGATTTGGAAAATCAAAAGATCTAAGGATTCTGGGCCATAACTACTTTCAACTCTGGACATATTTTTAAGGGGTGTGTATTATATGGCTTCTAAATGTACAAAATTTGAGTGTACAAAGAAAGATGACGCATGGGAAAAAGAGAGATCTTAAAAGAAAGATCCTGCTCCAGGAAATCATACGCACCACCTCCCTTGAAACAGAAACAACGATGCAAGGGCTAATGACTTTTTAGATAGATAAATTGGCTTGAAAAAGGACCCATCTTCAAACTTTTAAAGCTGCACCTCAGAACCTCATACACTCCATTTAGCAAAAATACTTCTAAATTCGTCTGAGTTAAAGTTCTGGTTTTGCTTTACTGACACTAGCAAGACAACTTGAAACAACGAAGAACAATTATGGAAAACATCTCTCCATGATGTTTAATTTTTCCTTGCTTGCAAGCAAAAGATAAAAAAATATTGAGCTGGCCCACCTTTATTTTTTTTTACACGTGGATTAAAAAATGAGGCATATACAAAGGTGCTATTTTCCCATCAGATATAATGTATAAGAAAAATAACTAGCAGGAGGAGGTTGTTTGCTGGCTGGGGGCTGGCAGGGTGTTCATATCGTCCCTGTAAAAGGAGATTTTTAAGATACTCAGCTAGTAATAGCACAGTTTGGTATTATAGTATTTGAGGTTCTCCAGCAGCTATACTAATTAACTTCTACTGTAGTAACACTTATATGGTACAACAATAAAGATAATTACCTATCAATTAAGCATCAATACGCATAATTTATTATTTTCATCAACTGCAAAAGACTCACATATTAGTGAATATGGGAAGGAATAATAGGGCACTACTTAAATTAGAAAAGGGCTTTCAGCTTATGTTGTTACACTTAAAATGTTTCTGATTACCCATAGTACCACATATGAAGAATAGAGAGATCTTAACAAGTCTAAGCTGTTTTGATTTGTAAAGTTGAAATAGTGTTCGTATTTCTTTACTTGTGTCTCAATGGTGGCTACATAAAGATGTACACCATTTAATTCATTAAAAAATTCACTCCACTCCAGCTGAAACAACATTGAAAGAAATCTGAAAGCTTAAGATGAAATGTTCAGTCTCTCTTGAACGCATTATTGCTAATGCAATAGTTTGAAAAAAAATACTGTAGGGGGAAATGTGTTTTACTTCATTACGTTATATTTGGCAATCCATCTATAAACTAATTGCACAGAATATGCATTTTACTAATGTTGGCTTATAGTTTTTTCTCACAGGGTCTGCACATCTGTAACAGGTAAAAACTCCAAATGCACATTAAAATATGAACCACACTCTATTTACTTTGCTTGTTTACTTTAGCAGTGCTTAGAAACAGCTTGATCCTTGTTACTTTGTCCAAGACCTTGTTGTGCCACCCTAGAAAATTCAGAAAACAGCACTAGTTACAGGGTTATAGCAAAGTAGGAAGGTCTTCAGTACCTGGGGATCAGAGCCATCAAACCCTTCCTGGTAAATGATCCTCTGGATGGATTGAAGCAGCCTTGCATAAGCACTGTTCATGTTCCTGTTGGTAAGAAGAAACAGTTCAGTAACACATTTTAATACTCTCCTGTATGTTTCTAACAGCTGTATTAAAAATAAATATAAGCAGATGCAGCTTTCAGTCCGAAAGTGTCATATACAAGAAAAACATTCATAGAAGAAAAACCCAACCCTCTTTGAATAAAGTTGACATTAAATCTGCTGTGATTGCTTCATGTTAACTACTTCAGTGCTCAGACATTTAACTCTAGAGATTAAAAAATAACAATTATGTGAGGCTCACATCTAGCAGATTGATGATTTAATGTAGCAACTTAAAGGTGAAACCAGCACAGCACAGAACTAAACTCCTATAACTGACAAAGAGCTACTGAATTGTTACTCCACATACACCCGGTTAAATGCCCTGACAGAGCTGACTTCCTATTACTGAAAACCTTCATATATACAACTGCTAAAACAATCAAAGTGAACAAAAAAATGAAAGAGCCAACATTTCCACAGTTAAAATGTTCATGTAGGTCATTAGTTTGATTTGTTTTTTCTTTTTCTGATACTGCACCAGAGCATAAGATACATTGTACTATGCTACGGTTCCAGTT
Organism: Columba livia; assembly: GCF_036013475.1. Lineage (NCBI taxonomy): Eukaryota > Metazoa > Chordata > Aves > Columbiformes > Columbidae > Columba > Columba livia. The sequence continues at coordinate 61,559,678 of NC_088606.1, forward strand.
TGTGTCCATATGCTACAGGTGTTATTACCACTTTATCTGCACGACAGCAGAATTGCGAGGTAGAATTTATGTATTACTTAGAAAATATATCATAAAATTAAGCCAAAAAACAAAACAAACAAACAAACAAACAAAACCCCAGTGGCTAAAAATAGATTTAAGCACACTTAAAACCAAATGAAAGTTCAGCAAATTCTCTCCTCAAATCTTAGAAACTCCAGTTCCTGCACATCCAAGGCACTTCATCAGACACCCATCCCAGCCACACTCTCCAGCCCACAGGATAACACATAGAAAGGCCAGAAAGTTGTCACTTTTACTTTACAAAAGCAAGCTGGCTGTTCACTTTCAAAAGAGACACACTGGTGTCTTAAATCCTACTGAGCACACTGGCTCGTGTGTCTGGACTTGATGTAGGTTCCTCACTGAGGCTGAAAGTTTAAGCCCTTTTATCACGTGTAGCTTCAGCATTTCCTTCTAGTCTCACTAATCGCCACCAAGGGTTATAGATTCAAACCCTCTTGTGTACTTCTTGGGAAATATGATGGGTTATGTTGAAAATTTTGCCTCTAAAAATATTCTTGTTAGCTGCAATAACTCTATATGCTTGGCCTGACAACAGCCCAAGTTGAAGGGGACCTTGAAAAGTTACTCGGCCTAAACATTAATGAAAATATTCTCCTCACTTTAGTAAAATACATTTGGATAATAGTTTTAGCATTTGCTAATGAACATCTAAATAAATCCAATTAAATTTGCTTTCATCCCTTTGCACAGGAGAGAAGACAAGTTTTCTGAGAAGCACTTAAGAATTACAAACATCACTCTTTTACACCATTAACCCAGAACTCTATATTTCTTTCAAGAATAAAATACTTAAAGCAGTAGCCCTAGAGAGAGCAATTAGAGAGCCCTAAAATTAAAACAAACGAACAAAAGAGATCTTCAATTGATCCATCAGAAAAAGACTTGTAGCAAAGGAAGAAATAAAGAAAATAATGTAATGCATGCAGATTTTTTTATTTAAATGTAAAAATTGGTGCTCTTCTACTTCCAGCTAAAATATTAATGGTTTACTTGAATTTGAACCCCACTATGTAAATAAGGACATGAAAAACATTGTGAAAACACTATAAAACCAGGTTGCATTACCCTTCTGGCAGCGCTTGAAATTATATTTAAGGAAGGAAATAAGATATTTTTTATTTTCTAATTTCTAGTCCTTTTTTTGGCGTTGTTACCAAACACCATTTAATTCTGATAATGAGTTTAAACAATTCCTTCTTTACTCTTTCTTTTTTTGTTTGTTTACCAATTTAGCAAAGGATAAAGCAGGAGCTGGCAAGAAGGTATCCCGGTTACAACGGAGCCTCTGAGTTCTCTCTTGATAGTTTCTAAGCAGTTAACAAAGGTTTGGTTATCAAGGGTATGACAAATAGCCTTACTATGTATAAGGAGACCCCATTAGGCAAGACAGTTAAACCTGTTTTATCTAAATTTATTGGTGCATCTAGACTTGAGATACATTTTTTCTTTTATTTTCCAAAGCATATACATTCTTAAGGTAAAGCTATTAGCACTATTGAAAACATACAGATTAATTATTTGTATCAAACTTTCAGGAACTGCATCTGAACGGTGAGGGCAGAAGTAAAGTAAGAGGGATAGAAAGGAAGACTTTTCTGTAAAATACAGAGATATTACACAGGATATTTCTGCCTTCCTCTTAAGTACCAGCTTTAGCAATGTAACGAAAAGGACACCAGAGTATCCTAGCAACAACCAAAGAAACCAGTTGCTGTCAGCTGCACAACCCTCTTCACCCGGTCCCGGCATTAGTGCCAGGACATAACAACCCTTCCCTAACATAAAACATAATGAGATAAGAAAGAGGAGGTTTATATCTTCTTTTGGCACCAAGCACCCAGTCCCATTTACTACTTCCTTTAGGAGAACAGACTTCCCAATCTGCTCTCAATTGATGTTTATCATGGGGTGACGAACTTCCACCCATCTTGAGTGGTTATCCAAAAGGGGACCCTTTTTTAACCACCTCATTTAGCCATCAGGTACCAGAACTATGGAAAGCAAACACAGCACCTCTCAGCTCCCTCCCTCAGAAAGCAGATACACGTGTACAAAAACACAGCAAAGATTGATCAAAACTCTGAGGTGAACAAATGATGTAGAGAACCTCCAAACCCGATCTTTCATTGCAAAGGAAGAAGTCAGTCAATCACTTAGTTCTGTCTGATCAGTCAAAGAATCTCATTTATTTGCAAGTCCATAAAGAAGCCAAACGCTCATGTGAACAGGACAAGAGGGCCGTATGTATAGATATACATGATTTCTAAAAAGGGCCATGAGTTTCTAGCATAAATAAAGCCTCTACATCTCTGATCCTGCAAGGGAAACAATCATCTTGCAACAGACCTTGGCAACAACTGCAGAGACAGTTCACCCACTGAAGATCAATTTAAATAAAACAGGTTTTATAATATGATGCTAGAGAAGCAGAAGCACCAAGATGGTTTGGTTCTTTTGCCAAATACATGGTTTTTAGGCCACAAAACATTACGCAAAGGACCTTGCTTATTAGAAGATGCAGGACTATTTTTCTGAGGATTGTATTATAAAATACGTGTCCATCATATTCACTGTTTCTGTCAGGACAGCATAAGCTGCACAAGAAAATGTGGTACATCCATTACTTGTCCATTATTTTCTGCTTTAACCACATAATCTGTTCATGTTACATCCCTGAATGGTAAAAGAAGAAGAGAGCAAAGGATTGTTCTTCTTGTTCCTCATCTTGTCCCAAAGGAAAGAAAGGTGAGGGAAGAGAACTGTTCCAAATTTCAAGGAGGAACAATGAAACCCAAGGCCTCCAAAGCTATTGATCCGCTAACTGAAAAAGGGAAAAGGTTGGTCAGCAAGGTGAATTCAAGGTGTAGCTAAGAAATTAGAGATAAGATACATTCTTTGAGAAACATTGACTACATACAAAAGTAAGAGGTCTCTATCAAGAAAACAGAAAAAAACCCACCCCAAAAAACAACACTTAGGAAATTACTTGCTCACATCAGCACATATGATAATTTAATCTAAAAAGTGCTGAGCTTCTAAAATCTCTCTTTACAATTACCAGCTTGTCACTGCAGAACGTGTCTGCTGGGCTGGGTACACTTTCCACGATGATTACAGAATTTAAGGTGCCTCTTCAATGGCTGTAGCTACAGGACTGTAACAATTTATTTCAGCCTGAACTGCAACCATTACACATATTTAGACTGGATCATGCTACCTAAAATAATGTGGAAACATTTTGAGAAGAGGGAAAAGTTCTTCTTCCCCCCACCCCCGCTAATTCCTAAGGTTTTGCAACTTCTGATGCTATAAAGAGGTTTCATTCATCAACAACAATACCATTTACTTACGGAAAATTATATACTAGGTAAAACTATCAGTTTCCACTTCTTTCTTAACCTCTATGTATTAGTGACAAAAGCAAAACATTCTTAGATTTTCTTTAAAAAAACAACCCACATCACTGATTTTAGGCTGTACTCCTACACAGCTTAACAAAATTTCATTCAGAGTGTCTTTACTGATACATACCTTGCAAAGTACACCCTTTAGGAAATCAAGAAATCTTTCACAAACATCCCATAATACACAGCCTATTCATGTAAATTGTTTCAGTAAGGAACTACCCCCTTTCTTAGAAATGCCTCCTTATTTTTGAAAGATTTGTATAACATCAGCTTTCAGTGTTATGATATTTTCTGTCAATCTTTTGATAATTTAAATTTAAAAAAATATTTTCAGAGATTTCCTGAATTTCAAGTCATTTTTGTAACATTTTTTTTTAGTTCCTGCCAGGCTATCAATAATTTTCTTTGAGGTACTGTCAGCCAGAATATAGAGGTTTTGCAACGCTATAAATGTTATCAGCGTGATGTGACCAGGTGTTTTTTTGGCTATGCATTTAAGACCATAGTCGGAGAACCTTAATTTTAAGAAATTACGTTCTCTAAGTGGAGACACGTAACCCAGCCATGTCTATTCTCCCAGTTCACTGTAACATGGAGTAAAACAAGTCAGAGTTCAGGCTCTCAGTGGGACCTTCAGGCAACCACAGGTGAGGTCTCATCCAGACTGCTGACTTCTATTGGAAGGGTTAACTGTGACTATAATAATACTTTTCTTCCAAATCATTGTCTAGTTAATCAAGAGCACAGAAATTTTTACTATTCTGTGGTATATTTAAGCTAGCTTTAGAAGCCAGAAGCATTGTATTGGTTTTCCAAACACTAATGCCCACATAATAATATCCTTTCCCTGCGCCTTTTATAAAGTTTCTTTAATGAAATGATCCTGACAGGACTGTGAGGTTGTTTTCTTTCCTAGAGAAAGGAACGCTTCCTTCAGAATTCCATTACAGTATTGGTAAAAAATACAGTACAAGCCCATTGGGTTTCTGTAAGAGCATAAACGTTTTGAGAGCAGTGAAATAATTGGTAACATTCATACTTAGTATTGGATTTAATACACTGTGACTAATGTGTATTAAAGAATCACAGACAATGGGGATGAAAGGGACCTCAGGAGGTCAGGTAGTCTATCTGCTTGCCCCAAGGCAAGATGAACTACATCTAAACCATCCCTGACAGATATTTACCTAACTTGTCCTTAGAAATTTGCAGTGATGGAGATTCCACAATAATCCCAATCTGTGTCTGCAAGACAACTTCTTCTCGTGCTAATCGTCAGAAAAATATGTCCTTATTTCCAGCCTGTATTTCTACTGCTGGTTTACTGTAGCCCATTACTGCCCGTCCTACCTTCAGGAGACAACACAGTCACTACCCTCTGAATGTCGGTTTTTAACATGCTTCAAGACTCTGCTGAGACCTGTCTAAAGAACTTCTGTGCTTCAGTTGCAGGTTCCAGACGTACACCCATCTTCACAGCCTTCCCTAACTGATCCCGGGCTCTCTTGAAGGATCCATCCATGTTATGGCTGAGCAGAACAGAAGCACTTTGCATGTTGTCCACTTTAAATTCCAGTTTATCACCTCCATGTTTTTTTTTAAATCAGTAGCATTAATCATACAACACTGCTAATATATTTTATGTTCAATATACTGTATAACCCCAGATCTTCTTCTGGAGACCTGCTACACTATTTTATTTATTCAATTAATTATTCCTCCTATAAGATATTTGGCACGTCTTCACTGAAGTCCATGTAGTTTATTCCAGATCACTGACCTAAATCTTCTTGAATTCTCATTCTATCATCTAATCTGCATACAATTATTCCTTCTACCTTTTTTCCAAATTTGAGGTTATGACTGCAAGAAAGATACCCCTTCCTCAGGATACTTATCAAGCCAAATTAGTACCAGATTATTACCAGACCCAACACTGGGATAAAGCCTGATATTTCACTCAGGTTTAACCGTGACTCAGTGACAGCTTATTTAGAAGATAAGGATTTAACAATCGACATGACAAAAAGAAAACTGTCAAACCAATCTATGTTCCTCCTTTGACATAATAACAGACTTTATCAATGCAGAATATCTCCTGTTATATTTGAGAGCCTTTTGACTCTACCCCAGTTGAATACCCATAAGAAAACAAAGGAAATGCATACTGGGTGAAATTATCCTAGAAGATTACAAATAGGTTATATTATTTTTTTCTGCTATTCTTTGGAGGACTGATGCTATCCCACAGACATCTTAACTTTCTCCTCTCCTTTAAGTCAGACATCATTTTTGTCTTTGTGGAACTTTGACAATTCTTTATGTTTTACCAACAAACTTCATTAAATCCCAGTTTGAAAATAATTATTTTCTAACCTAGTCTATCTTTTTGTGAATTGAGCAGACCAATTTGCTGATATTAACTTTGCTAGATGCACATCAATTTGGGGATCAGGATGAATGGGAAAAGCAGCTTTTCCGCACTACTATCTTTTTTTGAAGAACTGCAGTTATACAACACTGATGAATAGAAACTGAAATAAGGTTATTTTTTAAATGTAAGTAAAAACTGACTGACCCTATAAGAAGAGCTTAAATCTTCCATTTCTTTACAGAGAAATAAGCTTAATTTCAGAGGCTGTAATTCTGAAAAATTCTCTTCTCACCTTGTCTTGGCCTTGACCTAGTGCAGCCTTTTTTAATCCAGGGAATCCACAACCAGTGGTGTTTGTGGTCAGGGAAGTCAATAATCAAAGTTAGAAGCCAAATGATCTACTGTAAATGAAGAAAGAGACAAACACATCCCACACATCCCTTCACACTTCCCACAGATTCCTGTCTGAGAGTTCACTATTCCCAATGTGTTCTTTATTCCTCCCTGTCCCTTATCGCATCAATTGTGGCCTAAGAAAATGACATTTAGAATGGTGATTGTCTTTTACTTTGGTACATTCCATGACTCCCAGTTCTTTGATTTCCTCAGGAGAGGTTTCTTGAAGGAGAGCCATTTTGAGGGTATGCAGAGAATTAGAGAAGAAAAGGAGACAAGTCTTCCAAAATCCATTTTATTTGGTCATGTTCATCATCTCATCACTCTGTGCTCTACAGAGAACACTTTAGAGCAGCCCTACATAGTACCCAACAATTTTTCTGCAGTTCCAATGCATTTCATAAAAGCCATTTATATCAGAAGTTTATGCATCAACAATATGACCAATACCAATAACAAAATATCAATGAAGTAAGTTAAGTGATTAAATGAACTAACCACCTTGTACGAGACAGAGAATGTTCTGAATTAAATACAAATTCAATACAAATTAAATTCAAATTCAAAAAAAATTGAGGAAAATGAAACTCAACCCAATGGCCAAGCAAATTAACTAAATCTATTTTTTCAGTTAGATTGAAACTAAAAATAAGAAGAGAATTCATATGGCAAGAATGATGAACTTTTATGAGGACGGCATACTAGGAAAGTATCAGAGTTAAGCAAGGCTTACAAAATGAAATGCATGAAAGTCCATTTCTTATACTATACATATGAGTTGATTTGGTTTTAATGTAAATGTACAAATACTTCATAGCCCTATAGTTAGTGGAATCAAGCCCAGAGTCATAAGACATTCTAGTTAGCTAGAGAAAAGACAGAAAGGGAGTGACATTGCTCAATAATAATATAAGCACTTGCAACCTGTCTGTCAGATGCCTCTGTGTCTACCCTCTATGGCTCTGCTGCCAAAAAAGAAATTGCATTATACATAATAATATTCAAAGTTGATTCAAATATTTAGTATAGAAAGCAGAGATCTTACATTTTATTCTTGCTCTATCATCACAATGATCATTGACATTGGACCACATAACACAGAAACAAACTACAAAGGGACTTGGCTTTTGCTTTTCTACAACTCTAAGAAAGGTGTTTTATACCGTACTTCTTTTTGTTTAGAGTGTGCTGTAACAAAAATCAATCGCAATAAAGCACACCATACCACTGCTTCCAGGAGCTGGTCCTATACACTGGGATCTATAAAACCTAGATATTATATAAATTAAGTGACTGGGTTGAACAAAGAGATTGCTAGTCTGTTATCTGATGTTTGACTTGACTTGAAACGTCTCCAAGAAAGATACAATGGACATGTGTGCTACAGGCTAATATGAGTCTTTGCTACTGTCACTCATTTTCTCTTGGTCTTCCTTAATTCATTACTGACAGACATAAACTATAAGTTATTCATTCAGAGAAGAGTTTATGATTTTCTCTGGAATTCAGGGTGTTGTGTAAGACACAATTAGCGATTGTAATTCTATTCAGAGCATTTTGCATTTTCCTCAAGTGAAGCTGTAGGATGTAAGAAGTAAGACACATAATAAACTAATCTGATATAGCATCTCGAGCTATGTAGGTCAAGGATGGCCTGTCTTCTTAGCCCTTAAAACTGCGTGGATATCTTCCTACGACTGATAGCCACCTGACACGCACGTCTCCGAAAGCTGATGGGGAAGGGTGCCCAGGGAGCAGGTCACAGACAGACAGTCGTGCTTTTCCCCAGTCCCCACACTTGGCTGTCAGCAGGCTGGACTGAACACACAGCTGCGTCCTCGGCTGTCCTAGCGACGTCTGCCTTAATTGTCCCTGCCACGGCGCAAGGAGCCGGCACACCGAGCTGTCCCTGTGCCACAGCAGCTTTGCCGCCAGCCGCGGTGTGTGGCATCGACACCAGAACAACAGCTGAACTGCTGGGGAGCCACGCGTGGCTGTGGGATCTTCCACAGCAAGTGTGGATGCGAAAATATCCTTTACAACCAATGTGCAGATGAAAATTGAACACGCAACAGGAGCATGTGGTATTACAGCTTACCATGTTTTCATTTCTGGCTGTGAAGACAATTCTTCAGGAAGGTAAAATCTGTGCTGTTTTACGGACTGAAACAGTTCTGGAGACATTCTTTTAGAAACATCATAATAATGGCCAAACTTCGTAGATGTCGTCGGGCTGGTCTGTGGAAACGAGAAGTCTGATTACAATCACCTCCTCCATTTAAACATCTGCTGTTCTTGCTATATACAGGAATGACAATAGGTATAGTGAATTAATACAGTGATGGGATGCCAATAGTTTTTCGTGTGTTGAGCAACAAATTATTTAGCTCCAATTCCAATTATTACAGAAAGCTGGTGATTTTCATATACCTTGGTCTTGCTAATAACTACCACAACAGTAAAAGGAAAGAATACCAACATACCAGACATGGCCATGTATTTATAGTTAGGTTTCTGAAAGCAGTCACTATGTATTTCCACAATTTTGTTTCATGCTTCAGCTTACAGAAAAATATTCAACTGTTAAGATTAATTAGAATAATTTGGAGTAAGTATTTTAAAATTATTTTATTAATGGATGTTAGGCCTGGTCAGTTATCAGAGAAGATAAATTGTAACAGTAACACAGTCTCTTTCCTACAAAAACAATAGAATAATCAAACTAAACACAAAGTTTTCATTAAAACAAATAATTAGTTTTTAATTAAATAAAACACAGAACTGCTCATGTATATCTAGTCATAAGAGGTAGATGAGTTCTACTCAAAAAAAGACAGCAAAACACATTCTCTCAGACAGTGTTCCAATCTATTTACCAGCTTCTGATTTTTAAAGAAGTAGTCTAATAAAACATAACAATCTATCAAAATCTAAATATATTTAATGTAAAATGTAACTTTATTTAAAACGAGGATTCTGAAAGCAATTTAAACAGGGGCTGTTCTTTGGCCTATAATCTATTCTTTATCCGGATTACAGCTCAGAATGTTTTTACTGCAATCTCTGCCAGAGCTCATCTTTTTATTGTGTACTTCCAAGCCCCCTTAATGTTTTAGAAAGGCCTTGACTAACTGAACTTTGATCTGATGTCTTCATTGAGGAAAGCTCCAGGTTGCCCATTTCAGATGCAAATCCTCACTGAGGCCCAATAGAGTTTAGTAAAGACAGCAAAAAAGAAGAAACAAGAAGTTTCCAGGATCCTCTTTGAGAATCCTGAGGCACATTGGTGTCCTTAATCCACCCTGCCACATGGATTAAGGTAGGTGATAACCTCTCTTGATTCAAAAGAATGAGCACAGCGCCTACAAACTGGGTGGAGACCAGGATTTGGCTATAATAAAACACCATGCAATAAAAGCTCGGTCTATGTCAGAAGCCTCTGAATAGGCCTCAGTGTACTGCATTCCCAGGCTTAGCGGGGAAGCTTGCAAAAAGCCTACCTGAATCAAGTAAGCATGAATAATCTGCCTTAGCACAACGACCGTGGAGAGCGCGACGCAGAGACTTGCCATTCCTCTTAAGTTGGATCTGATAAATTTATTAGTGGATTGGAGGCTCGAGCCTGTTCCTTCCCGGATTCCTGGTTTGCACAAGGAGAAATACACTAAATTGTCAGTGAGCAGAGCGGGCTTTTATGCTACCGTCTGCTGTTAATGTTTCTAATTGCAATACTAATGTGCTAGAAATCTCAGATTTAGGATGAATCAAGGCAGAAAATTGATTTCATGCTGTGACAGTTTATATATTGCCCCAAGAACATAAGCAGCTCATTCAAAAAAAAAGAAAAAGAAAAGAGGAAAAAAACCCCTCACACTGTCTTGCATTGCAAACTAGGCGACCCATACACTCCACAGCTTAAATGAAATGAATCTCTGGTTCAGATGGAAGTAACAAACTGGCAAAGACACATCAAGCACAACAAGGCCTGCTACTCTTGACAGATTTCTTATAAAACATCTCTCTTTTTCTGATACACAAGGTATATGCAATATGGAAAGAGAAACTGTAATACAAGAGTGCAAATATAAATACCATGCATAACAACAAAAGTGAGTTACCTACCTAGTCCATATATGGTCTAATAAAAGGGAAAGGAATATCTCAACTATCAATGAAAATCTCTTCATTACTCAGAAATAAAAACTACCTTAGGCACCAACAATATAGCTTTTACTCAGCATTCTTCCCTCATATAAAGTCAGATATCAGACAGGAAAGTTTTCTGCTAACATGTTTAGAGTTCTAGTTAAAAGGAAAGCTATTTTTGCTCTTTCATACTTGAAACTACTTAACAGTTGTTTTTGAAAATGTACTAGTTTATTAGTTCAATAAGTTTAGAAAATATGCCTTGAAATGTTATTTTTTTCACCAAAATAAAGTTAAATGACAAATCACAACTGAAGTTGTTAATTAAACGATAGTACTAAGTATACTAAACATCCAGGGTGCTGCGAGGCAACATCTGATTTTTCCTCAATGGAGTGTATTCACCAGTCAAATTAATTTAGCATAGAACCAGAAGTTTATGATACCTGCATTACAAAATATTTAAAAATACGAATTTCAAACCTAGTTTTCACTAATTAGAATATTCTGAAGTATTTTAGGTACAGATAGATAAGAATTAGTCTTTAACTTGCAAATTTTAATTAAAAAATTAACATATACATGAAACATATTGTACCTCAACTATACAGAATGATCAGCATCCATTTCAGAAAGCTACAATTATAACAAGGGGAACACCCCAAGAAAGACTGATCCGTTTATTCCATCTTGCATAATCAAATTTCAATAATCAAAGGGAAGTACATTACGTATCATAGAGAAATATTATATTAGTGGACAAAGCGATTACTTCTATGAAGTTATAGAGGACAAGTGCACATGTAACTGGGTTCGATGCTTTCTGTTCTGTTATAACATCAAAACACTATTTGTTAATGACATGCAAATGTTTCCGTATCACTGTATGAGGAATCCTGCTAGATTTTAAAGCAGACAAATTTGGGGGGTGCTTCAGAGTGGCACAATACGCTCCACAATACTAAAATTGATGAGATTATATTATTACCCTAGAGGCTGTTTGATTTGGCATGTCACCATATATAAGTCTTTCCTGACACAACTATATAGCCATGTCTGTGCAATTTCACAGAAAACCAAACATGCCAAGCCTTGTAAGATCATTTTGTCACATTCCAATTATGTTTTTTTAAGAATACGACTGAACTTACTAGGCAGTTATGACTCCATCTAAACCAGAATTTATAAGTGTAGGCTAAAATGTATAGACAAAACAAGTTTTTTGTTCAGGATACTGAAAAATGCTGTGATTTTATTGACTGTGCCAGTGGTTTAAATAAGAAAGTCACCAGCCATGGGAGATATTTTGTTCATAAAACACTAACAACTGCAAATTCTGAAAGACTGACCACTGGGCTTATTTCTTGTATTCTCCCTGCACAGTGATGAGCTTCTAGTGACAGTGAAGCTGATACAATCTCAAGAGCTTACTTTAGTTGTTATAAGCAGGTCAAGAGCTTGCTTGACACAGTACTTTCACTACAGAGAGCTTGTAAGTACTGTTGATTAAACCTTCTTAAGTAATTGGTCTACAACTGAATTTGGGCAAAGTTTCTACGTGACCGAATTATTCCAACTTTCAAAAAATCTGCCTCAATTTAACAATAGTCAGTGAAAAATCCCATGGCACTTTAATGTTTTTACTTTTAAATTAATATTGTCTGTATTAAGTTTCGCAGTTCTTGCAAACTCTCAAATTGCCTTTCTCTCTGTATCTCCAATAACCAAAAAACATAGCGGTATATGGAAATTTACCCTCAGGAGGCAATCCTGTAACACCGTCCATTAGCAGCTCTGTTGCCCAGATTCTACTGATAAGCATTTGCTCTGCAAATTCATTTTGACTGCAAGGGGAAAAAAGTATGAAATGCCACTTACCTCTATTTTTGGTAAATTTTGGTAGCGCCAAGCTATTTTCATAGCATCCTGAAATTCCTCAGACTTAACGGCTGTTGTTTCTTCTCTCAATTCATTTCTGTAGGTATCACCAAGCAAAGGGGCTGGAAGTTCCTACATGTGGAGAGTGAAAGAAAGTCAGCTATCTACAGTAGAAATGGCAGTTCGGATTTTGATCCCCCCTGCCAAAAGTTAGCTGATACTGTTATTTATCTTCATATAACGGACAGTTGTAAACTCTGTAACAAAACTTGATTAGAAGAACTGTTCTGAAAGACTGGCTCTTACTAATACTGAGCAAGGGAAAAATTGTAATTATCATCAGAAAAATGAATTATAAAAATATAAGAGAATGCAGAAGGGAAATATCACATCGTATACTTTACACAAGCAACACATCTTGAGCAGCAGCCATATTCTTCTTTTTTTTTTTTTAAATCTTTCTTTAAATGTTTACCTAAACTCTTCCATTTCTGAGAATAGATTAGTTCCCTGTGTAGTGAATTTAAGCCTATTCGATAATAAGATTGATTTCCTTGTTAGCTTCTGTAAATCTTTCAAAAGTATTCAACAGACCACAATAGCCTACAGACACAAGACAAAAACAACTGTTATAGGATGGTTTGAATTTCTGTTCTGCGGATACGACATCTACAAACAAGTGATACCTCATGAGCACAAACAAGGGACTAAAAGGAAGGGGTAAATATTTAATGCTGGAATTTTTATAAGTTTCTAATGCAAACATTTCTGGCTTTAAAACAAACAAAAAGCATTGCAGAGAGGTAGATCGAATTGTTTTATGAGGACAGAACTGCAGCTTTAATTTAGACCTAGATGAGGAACGATGCTTGATTACAAACTTTCTGCTTTCTACCTCTGTCGCATCGCTGAAAAAGTAAATGGCACTGGGTGGATATCAAGGGCAGCATTCAGAAGTTATGCATTGGACTTCTACACCTGCTAGGAGAAAGAAGGGCAACCGAGTTTTCTGACCCAACTTTATCACCCACCTGTGAAAGGAACTCTCTATCTGCTTCAAACAGATCAAGACTTATTTGCAAACTAAGTTTTCATTAAGCAAAGACTCTTGAGAGAGAACCGAGATGCAGTCTCAAGGATTAAAAATATATAAAGCTGGCCAGTATCTCTGTTACAAGCTATTAGGTATTAAGCCATAAAAATAAATAAACAACAAAATAAATATATCTAAAAACTGTAGAAGAAGAATCTCGATTGACATGTGGGATACACATGAACCACGGAACACAGGCAGAGTTGATACTGACCATAAACATCTAAATGATATTAATGGGTTTATGTAGGCAGACGTGTACAGACAGACACAGAGAGAAAAAAACAGTGAGCGTTTAAATTAATCCATTTTGGGTCTAGTATTAAACTAATTCACACAATCACAGAATCACAGAATGTCAGGGATTGGAAGGGACCTCGAAAGCTCATCCAGTCCAATCCCCCTGCCGGAGCAGGAACACCCAGATGAGGTTACACAGGAAGGTGTCCAGGCGGGTTTTGAATGTCTCCAGAGTAGGAGACTCCACAACCTCCCTGGGCAGCCTGTTCCAGTGTCTGTCACCCTCACTGAGAAGAAGTTTCTTCTCAAATTTAAGTGGAACCTTTTGTGTTCCAGTTTGAATCCATTACCCCTTGTCCTATAATTGGTTGTCACTGATAAGAGCCTGGCTCCATCCTCCTGACACTCACACTTTACATATCTGTAAACATTCACGAGGTCACCCCTCAGTCTCCTCTTCTCCAAGCTAAAGAGCCCCAGCTCCTTCAGCCTTTCCTCACACGGGAGATGCTCCACTCCCTTCATCATCTTTGTTTCCTGCACTGGACTCTCTCCAGCAGTTCCCTGTCCTGCTGGAACTGAGTGGCCCAGAATTGGACACAATATTCCAGATGTGGTCTCACCAAGGCAGAGTAGAGGGGCAGGAGAACCTCTCTGGACCTAATTCAGTATTAAAGAATACAGGACAGAAAACCTGCATATAGTAGAGTTCAATATGTAATCTTATGAACATCATTATTTTAGTGTAAATTAACATAATATCTCCAATTATTGACAAAATTGAGAACAAACATTCCGAATTTGAGGACAGTTGTTTCTGTCTCTCTTTCAGTGAGTGGTCAGTACACCCTCCAAGATAAAACATAATGGAAGCTACAAAAACTTTAAGCAGTTACTTCAATAAAGTTGCAGAAATAGGACAACTGCACTCCTGTGTTTCAGCAGGTAAGCTGAAGATGCAAACAATTTTAGTTACTTTCTTTTTGCAAATGGAGCCCAGTAAAGGCTCTTCATGAGAATGGTTAAGTACAGAGTTACATTTTCAGACTTCTTACAGCTTGTTTAAAAGCTACACTTGTACACAATAAACCCCTATTGCTATGGTTAGAAGAAAATAAGCTTCATGGGTAGGAAAGCTACACATATATTATAATTTTAAGGTAGTATTTAGAGGTTTTGTTAAATGTACAGATTTATAACAGATGCTTCAGCAAAAAAGAAGAAATTTACTTTTGTCCAAGTTTCTTTATATCTACCCAGAAAGAAAAGACGGAAATTTTTAAACCAAAAGCAAAGCTTTTTTGACAGATAAAAGAAAAGGAAAACAGAACACTTCACTGAAAGGTTCTGAGAAAGTATAAATACAAACATGAGCCGACAAGCACGCCAATGCATTTCACATGTATACAGATACCAATTATTTGCATTTACTTCTAGGAGCATTATATAAAGGATTTTTCTAAAAAGGAAGATAGATGTTATTTTGAATCTCTAATTTTCTAACTCACGTGTCCATAAGAAAGAGTTAATTAATCTTATTTTCTGACTGAGGTGTTATTTGGAAAGCAAATTACTGAACAGTTAGACTATTATGCAGACTTAATTTCCTAATAGAGTTATTCATAGATGTAAGCTGGCTAAGTTAAAAATGTCTTTGTTTTCCAGTCAAGAGTTGCTGATATGTGACCATCTCAAAATATTGCTCAGTTATAGTAATAAAAAAATAAAGAAAATCAACCTTAATTTAAAAACTGAATTCTGTAATGGAATAATTCTGCAGGCCAAAACATTTCCAGGTATCTCTTCCCGTCTTTCACCAAGATCAACTGGTTCCCTGTAGCTTTTGATAGTGGTGGGTAACCTCTGTTTTTCTGAAAACAGGTGCCAGCCACAGTTTGGAAGAGACCAGGAAATACTGCTTAAGCATTTTCTCAAACTCCCTGAGTTTGCCCCTGTTTCAGATCCCACCACAGATGCAATCAGTTGCTCCCTCATCGTGCTCTGGCATCATCCACAAAGCTGAAATCCAGAAAATGGTATATTTTACCATTCACCTTTACTGTAAGTAAAGAGAAAACCAGCACCAATATTTTGTCTTAAAGCTATTTAATATTTTTCTTCTCTAGAAGAAATGGAAATGCCTGTCACTCATACTATTGGTTCATTATTATGATATAATTATTGGCAAAGACAAATTTGAGAGAGGCAGATTTAGCTACATACATTTGCTTTGATATAACCACACACAATGTTTTACACAGAGACTGTATTCTATGCTAAAATAGAACAGGAGTCAAGACAATAAGGGGCAAGAGGTTCTCCAAGTCTTACTGATAAAGTACAAGCTATAATACTTAAAGACCCTCATGTTACACTGAAAAAAGTTCCTGCCTTCCAGTCAAACAGAGAACAAAACCTCCGTACCTGGCACTGCATGGAAGGAGACATTACAAATACCAGCTGTTGACACCGGAGCAGCTCAGTCCAAAACAATCTGAGACAGACACTATCAGTGCAAGACAATTAGGCACTGTGGTGGGCCTTAACTGTTGCTAAGAATGAAGCAGATTAAGAGATCAAGGAAAAATGGCTTCACCTGAAGCTGATACGCATTTTGGCTGTTAGACATGAAAACCTGTCTAAGTACCCACCTGAAATTGCTTTTTTTTTTTTGGCCAATAAAGTTCACTTTTTATTTTATTATTTTTACTTTATTCTGACTCAATAAAAACAGTATATTATGGGTGACAGACACTGGAACAGGCTGCCCAGGGAGGTTGTGGAGTCTCCTACTCTGGAGACATTCAAACCCGCCCGGACACCTTCCTGTGTAACCTCATCTGGGTGTTCCTGCTCCGGCGGGGGGATGGGACTGGACGAGCTTTCGAGGTCCCTTCCAATCCCTGACATTCTGTGATTCTGTAATTATAAAATGATTCTTTAAACGTGACTAAATGCACACAAACAACGTGAGAGAGCCCTGACTTGGTACCTCCCTTGTGCTGCTCCATCCTTTGCTGCCCACAGCAGGAACCAGGAGCACTTGCAGAACTCTCACACCAAAACCAACTTTTATTTCCTCAGTTGCTTCTCCCAAATGCATTTACCTAATAACTACCATCTCCAGCTGAAGAACATGTCTCTTAGATGTACCATGTTCTTTTCCATACGCAAGAAACACGTTCACACGATGCACTGAAACTTAAAACATTTCTGGGGCTATTAGGTCTCACGGCCATGTAATTTTCAATCCCAACAAACCCTCTGCTCTAAAGCAAACGTATCGTGAATCATATTCTTGGATCTGGTGGTTGTGGACTCCATGGCCAATTAGCAGGCTTTGTACATAAGGCAGCTGCAAGCTGGCAGAGGGAGCCTGCCTGTGGAGCTGACCGGTATTCTGAAGATCAATTGCTTGAGCTCCACCTGGTCTATTGACTTGCTTAAATACATTCCAAGATGCACCTAAGCACAAACAGGAAAAAAATTCCAAAAATTCACAGTTTGAGTATACGTGTAATTTGAACACATTTTAGATAAAGATTGATGAACAGAACTAATAAAGATTGTTTACCTCCAGATTTGCATCCTAACTTTATCACTATTACCTCAGCTTCTGTTTACCCTTATTTCCCTCCCATTCACACTAAACTGTATGAAAGAGAAGCAAAACATGCTTGCTGTTTGAAGGTACATCTATGTTGACTAGAAGCCAACGTGCATTCATTCATTAGCCTGGTAAAAGACTAAACAGAATAGCCAGGTGATTGCTAATGGTGTTTTTCCTTAGGATATACTTATTTATATATGCCAGTCCATAGTTTTCAAAATTTTTCAAACTAAATCTTTGTATAACATACTTAGACAAGGAGAGAGCTTGACATTGGTTAGTAGGCTTTGGACTGATGAGAATTACAGACACAGAATCTAGTTCTATAAACCTGCTTTATGGGCAATATAAAAAATAGTGAAATTGAAATGATCGAAACATTTCTTTTTATCTTCATCACCTCTTTTTATCTTCATGGTAACTGGAACTGAAATAAAAGGCTTTCTCCCTCTTCTGACACTGCAAATTAAATACTATTCTTTGTTTTAGAGGAAAAAGCTCATTAAAAACCTGACCCCGCCTGAGTGATACAGAGCACCTAAGTGAGAAAAAGTCCCCAGTTATCCTAACACAGGTATATTCTCAAAGATAAAGGCTGGCTGGATATACATTAAAGGTTTCATTAGCATCCAAGAACTAATTCATCGCTTCTCAGATCGTTCTTAAATACAGAAGGCAAAATGAGAGAGTTCTGGAGAAGGTGAAGCAGAGCAGCACCCAAACCCGCCACACAGCTGGCACAGCTGCACCTACACCGACATGGAAACAGGAAAACTTTACTGCAGAACGCATAGGGAGAGCAGTGGAGGACGTGGTTCCCACATTTAAACATGGCTGAGCATGGGCTTTTCCTCAAAGTATCTGTGTGAGGGAGATTCAAGAGCACAACTCCCTTTCCCCCAGAAACAAAGACACTAGTTCCCAGCAGTCTTATTAAATCATTATGTGAGAACTGTACTGCTCTACTATATACGAAAAGCACTTACATTTTGCTGAAATTATCAGGATTTTGAAAAGGATTTGGGATTGTGAGCCTATTTAGGATTAAATAAATTCATATTCTTAGAAAAAAAAATTCAGAATTTCAGAAGAATACAAGCTTATTAAAATGTTACTTCCAAAATTTCACCCAAAATTTGGAAATACAACTGCTATTTAAACAAAAGACTAAGAAAAGGAGAGTTGATTTATCAGCCCATAATATCTCTATTTAAGCTATTTCGGCTTAAAAACATCTCAGCTCCCACATCATGTAGCTTTGAAGAGCTTTGGGCCTGACAATTTTGTGGCATCAGTGTGTCAACTCCTGAGAACTGTTACATTCTCCCAAGGCTAAAAAAAGACAAGTGTCTCAGAAGGTATATAAAAAACAAAGCATGTAGCAGTGCATTAGTTAAAATAGGAAAAAAGAAAGAAAATATACAGCGTTTCTTGGGGTCAACTAAAATACAAGTCTTTGCTATGCATCATAAAGCCACAAAAAGGCAGACAAGTGCTAAAGTTATTAAGTGCAGTTTGTTTGGGGCGTTTGTATCTGGAGTGAGATGTAAGAAGGAAAAAAAGAGAGTAGGAAGTGCGTTGCTATGTTTTAAAATAGAAGATAAGTTTGGAAAAATATGGTTTTCTGAAGCAGTAATACTGAATGACGATGCAATTAATTTTGTTTCCTACAAACCAAGCTTATGAAGGTTTTATTGCAAAAATGAAAGGATTTATTTCATTCATAAATCTTTTATCTCTGCAATAAAACGATGTACAAACCATAGCTGTTGGCAACCCAGGTCTTTCTGTGTTGCTGCCACATTGCTTTGCCTGCCTTGTTTTGGCAGATGCACGAAGCAAAATCAGATTCTAACAGTTTGACCTCTCTCCCTTCTTATGTTCTCTAGGGGATAATAAAATCCAAGATACAATCCCACAGCAGTTAATGAAGCTTAACCTCACACCCTCTTAATTACCAATGCATTACACCAACTATAGGCATCATACTCCTCTCTAAGCTATTTTACAATGCTAAAGAAGTACTACTGTGCTATTATTGAGCAACATAATCCAAGCTGTATGTGAAATCCCTCTTATAGAAAATCCTTTGATCCTCACGGGTTTCAATAACTGTATAATTAATAGTACTAAAGAATTTAAAACATTATCTATTTATGTATCGATAAATATGTTGTTCGCATGGTTTTATGCAACTATTTTGCAATGCAATACAATCACAGCTACGGTCAAAGAAATGTGAAATAAAAAATTATTAAAGGGAGTACAGTTCACTGGTGATCTCGAATTGCGATGATATTTAGATAGTTTAAACTCACACAAATTTAAGGCTCTTTTTCATTATGTTAATTTTTAGTATTTAGAGGCCACCAGATGGTAAGTCAGGAAGGGTAAATATTTTCTTTTCACTAATGTATTATATAAATGTCAGTTTAAAGGGCCCTGCTCCCAAAAGGGGGGAGGATTCTATTTTGATTGTAAACACTTGTGAAGACAGGGTCTATTGTTAAAGAACACAAATGACTGGATACAGAATTTTTCTCCTTTCAGTGGCCCTTGTACAACAATTTATTTCCCTCTCCAGGTAAGGCTGTTCTACAGAAATTTTTCTCTGACATTCAAAAGGACCAAATGGATGTCAACCCAGGATAAATGAGAAACGCGGGAAGAGAAAAAGGAAGAAATATTCCTCTGCTTTATGAAATAAAAAAGGATAATCGAAAGTTCTCTAAGGGGTATTCTTTTTTTAACCCATGAGAATATATTCTCTACTTCACATACACCGAAGTGAACCCTACAGTCAAGTCGCAGAGCTCTTTGCTGTAACTTCCTCACACTATGGCTCCATTTCACAAGACTGAAATGAATGCATATGAGAAGATTAGATGAATTTTTAATTATTTTATCTTTTTATTTTGGAATCAGTCCAGGAATGCTTAAGGAAGGAAAAGATAAATACAACAAAAAAGAGAACTACATACTAAACAAAAGTAACGTGAAGTAACTAAATAAAAATGAGAGTGCCTTTGACCCAAATTCTGTAAACTCTGCCACAGTGTATAATGAGCTGGCCTAACCAGATTTACTAATAACAACATTATTCATGAACACCTTAAGAGATTAATACTTTCAGCAATAGTTTTCTCATTGAGAAAATCAATTCTACAAAGTTATCGACCAAATTTGTAAAATAGTTATTTCTGAACACTGAAGCCTAAACACTTCTGTTTTTTAAACTGCTATTTTTACGATACATTTAACAGGTTAAGTAAGATCGCTGTTTAGGAACAAACAATTCCATAACTAAGATAATGAAAGGAAATATCCTAATAAACAGCTAAGATAGAAAAACTGAAATTTAAGCCTAACATTTATTTCCTTTGGTTCTAGAAAATCTTTTATTAGATGGGTCTGAACTTTGGACAAAGACTAAGCTTTACACTTTAGAGAGTTCCCAGCGTGGGTACTGCTTAAAAGGATTTCATTCTTTTTAAATACAAGTGATTATTTTTTTCCAGCGTCCTCTTTCACACCCATACGATCTCTCTGTTAACTTTATAAGACAGTTTTGTAATGCAGAAAATTATAGTACAATATAATTAAAATGTATGCATGTTAACACAGAAAAATGTAAAATAGATATTTCATTTAACATATAAGCAAGCAAACAGATGAGCAAGAGCTATATACTAAGGAAATGAGGTTTTTCAAAGGAACATTCAAACAGTTGCCAGGGTTTGCTTCAACCCTCGTCTTTGTGCCACAAGTCTCTCTCTGTACTTCAGAAAGACATAAAAGGTGGTAGGAACATCCAGTGGTGCTGTAGCTGTAACTGGATTTTTGCGTATTAAGTGATAACACTTAACAGCACGCAGCAGCTGAACCTCTGCAATAAGCTCATGTACTTTGAAAATATAATTAGGAAAAAAAAGAATAACAGGAATATAGCCCTGCTTGCATATGTATATTTTACCTTTTAAGTTGTTATGCTCTTCATTTCTTTATGTGGCATCTAAAACTGTCAGATGACAGAAAAAAAATACCTCTTGCATTCACACACGGCTTCTTTTGCAACATCAGACAGCAAAGAGACAGCAAGGAGTTAGAATAGCGCGCCTTGAAAATGGAAGCTGGGAAAGCCCTGGTCACCAGCCTGATTATTTCTTCCATGTTTGCGTTCTTCTTTTCGACACAATGTTTTGGAGTCATACGTATGAAGGAAAAATGTAAGTATCATGGTTGAATGTTCTTCACTGGAATAAAAAAGTCCATGTGCATAGCTGTGCTTTCTTTCAAGAGGTTGTTTGCACACATAGTAGGACAGCACTGAAGCTCAGTGGGTTGTTCATTGGTTGGTTGGTTGTTACTTTTTCTTAATAACCCTGGAAATAAAAAAGTACATTTTGCTAGATTCTTTCAGCATTCATCTTTTTGGTGGGAAAACTGTAATTGTGCACTTTCTGTTCTTCAGGTCCAGTCAATATGACCAACTTGTTGGAGACGGAATTCTTTCAGTCTTTTTCAAATGACAAACTTAAGCAAAATGTCATCTTTAAAATACACTTTCACTCTTGTTTTAGAGATATTTTCAGTTTGGCAGGAATTTTTAAAAATCTTGTTCCTGGAGGGTTTTTTTATCGTGTCCCTATTGATTTTTGACAAACCATTAGAGTTCTCTACCTGCACCTCCCAGCTTCCCCACCTTTCCCTGTGGTTCCCTGGACCTTTCGCATGGTTTCTCCAGATGGACTTGAAGATACATCCGGCAAGCACAGTGAAGCTGTGTATCCGATATGTAGGCACACCAAGGGCTTTGCTACTCAAGAGAATCTTCTGTGTAGTTTCTCCAAAGAGCAAAATGTTTGCACATTGTTCATTTTCAAACCTGGAAGCACAATGGCACCAGATGTATAGGATCAATACTGCTTCGTGCCTTAGTATGGTGAGCCTCAAAGGACTTGATTGGGGAATGAATTTCCTTCTAGGAAAGCTATCCTCTATAGCAGAGGTAGGAAACGCATCCCCACCATAAGCAGCAAACTGATAGACTATGCCAAAGCTTTCTTCTTGAAGGATGTGCTCTTTATCCTCTCTTCTTGTAAGAGAACCTCCAAAAGGCAAACCCAACAGAGTCCAGAAGTATCCTGGAATAAAATTCCAGCTTGAAAACAGAAATTCCATAAAAAGGCAGTAAGCTCACAAAGCGTTCTTCAACTTTTCCCCAGGAGATGACCAGATGCAGCTCTAGGAAGCAGTTCCGGACCTTCCACTCTTCCACCTCAGGCTTCCAGGTTCCCAATGAAACAGTCATTGAGGTGACATTGGCCTTGGTCCCACAGGGAATTTGCTGGGCTTCAGGGGACACTGGTTTTCTCTTTCCCGGCACATGTAATGACCAGTAAGTCTTCCTCTTGAGACAAACTTTGCACAGGCTCCACAGTAACAGCATCTTCACAGAGAGTGCTCTTTGTTGTCAAGAGGAGCTCAAAACTGGTAAATATAACCCATTTCTTGTTCACTAACACTTGTGAGAATCAGTTTCCCCACAATATCTAGATAAAATAGTTACTCAGGAAAAAAGGCAAAGAAATTCTTCTACAGCCATTTATGCAGTTCTAAAATTTCAGTGCCAAATCTGAAATGAAAAAGTGAGAAATATAGAAAAGCAGCCACCACAGATACAAACTGGAACCATAACTTGGCACTACCAAGGAGAATGGGCACAAAGAACTAAGCTGTTATATAGTTACTTTACGGCTTTCAGAAATCAGTTTGGTACCCAGCCTAACTTGCAGTAGATACAAGCCTGTTGTAATTTTGGCTACAGTGATGTTCTAGGAAATATTCAAACACCTTGCTTGCTGTTTCTTGCAAAAAGTATAACAGTGTTTGAATTAAGATTTCCTCTGTAATAAATATAACCATATCCTCAAATTTGTATGTTCCACTCCCAAACATATCCACTCTAAGCAACTTCAAAATAGCTGGTTATTGCTGAAAAAAAATGCTGAATTATAATAAAAAATATAGCCAGAAAACACAGTGAAGTTGAGGAAACAGATAGAACAGAACCACGTATATTTTATTAGTTTCTCTTTGTTTTTAAGCTTGAGTACATAACAGCCTTTCATAATTTGTAGTCTACACTTAAAAAGGTATGGTACTGAAAACAGAATCTTAAGATGTAAAGATTCCTTCAGTCATTTTATTATTAAATTAGTTTTCCATGTACCAACGCATTCGATTTTATTTTATGATCAATCACAAAGTATACCATACTATTTCTTTTCTTGTACATTATTCGCAGTACTTACACCCTTACTGTAAAAAGTTGCCTTTTGTTGAAGGATATAGATTAAACAGAAATGCTCTTAAGTGTTTAAAATACTTTCTAAAACCAGCATGTATATAGTCCTGTAGGTTTTACCAGAGGTGTATAATTTTTCAGCGTTACATCTTAATGCCAATTTCCTGAAGGAGCTTTGACTACAAAAGGCATGAATATGTTTTCAAAGGATGATGGATAAATTGGTGGGTGGTAATATAATATATCTTAGGCAGCTGATCAGGGCTTTTTATCCTCTGCTTGTCTTTTAGTTATACACAATTTCAAGATAATTATGGTCTATAAGAATGTCTTTTCCCCTTCCTACTACCAGCAATATTTGTCTTGGTTATAGGTTCAAGAAACTTCCAATCACATCATAAAAATAGAATAGGGCAATTATGGCATCTCAGTAGAGAACTGAATGCATAAATAGACTGACCACACAATATGGGTGTAAGGCAGTTAAGGAACTGCCTTTATGTAAAATACTAGTTAATTAGAATACTAGCTATAGAATATACTGAATCCATACCTGCATTTTATAAAGCAAAAAAAAATCATGAAGTGTATAATTCAGGTTGATAAGTACCAAATTTGTGTTGCCTTTCCAGTAAAGAATACAGATACTGAAAATAAATTAATTACTGATGTCATTAAATAAAATGCAATGTTATTTAATAGTCAGAAATGTTATATTAAAATCATGACTTGGTGGAGACATCCAAATCTCTAACAGCTCATTGTTATGACAGGAGAGGACTTGAAGCACCTGACAGTCCTCTCTTTTCAAAGAAGTCGGGTGAGACAGACACAGGGAAAACTCCACCTCTGTGATATGGAGACGCAACCGTGGCCAATGCCAGTCTTAGATTGACTTTTTCCAGGTGAGGCAATAATGTTTTCCAGGTAATATATATTGCCATTTCCAGAAGAGCCTAAGCTTTCCAAGAGTGAAAGTACGTAATTTTCTAGATTGATACCCAGCATATTACAGGGTTACTTCACTGAAGCAATTTCAAGACAGCATCACAGACCAGAGAAATCAACTCTACTGTGCCTTGTCTGTTAAGTGAAGGAAGTGTTGAATAGTCAATGTAACAACAGAAAAGCATAGACTAGTACTGTTGGATACATAAACACACAAATGAAGGAAGACAACAAGACAAAATGATATATTTTCTCAACCTTCCTATAGTAATTTGTCTATCCATTTGTAATCCCTTATATTAACACCACTATGGAGTTACAACAGAGAAATGCAGTATTATTAACTAGTGTTTACCCCAGAAAAGTAAAAAAAAAACCAACCCCAAACGTATTCCAAATCAGACAACAGAACTCAATAAGTCACATCAAACTAACCAGATACTCAAACTGGCACAAGAAGAACAGATGCTATTGATTCAAAGGTAAATGAGAGAAGAATAAAATGTTAGCTACTCCATTTTAAGAAATATTAATGCAATGCAATAAAAATATTCATTTGAATAATTTTATTTTGATGAAAGAACAACCACAATGATCATGTGTTGTATAGGCAGAGAGTCAATGACTTATCAGTTATCTAAAGCAAAATATTATTAAAAAATATAGCATGTTCTTATGTAATTCATACTTCACAAGGAAACTCTAATCTATTTGTTCAGGCTATATTCTAAACCACAATAACAAAGGATACAAATTTCACCACTAAATGAACACTCCATAGGTTCAAGATCATAAAAAAATTATTAGATTTTTCATAACCACAATCTTATAATTTTTTTAAGAACATACTTTTCCTGAATATCGAATAGATAAGACATAGAATCTACCATCATTAGGTAGGAAAAAAGAAAAGTAATAATTTTGTCCAGAAACAGTCTCTGCAGACTCTTAAGGAAATAGCCAGACTTCACTTGATGCAGAAGTAATCAGTAAATTATATGTTACTTTCAATATTAGAAAAAGGCAGCCTTAGAAAGACATAAAATATTTAATGAAATTTTGTAAGATTATCCTCACAATTCAGCATTCCTTGCAGTGTTGATCAGGCTTTTTCCCTTAAATCATTTCCTTATAATGGAAACTATCAGTGTTTGATTAGGAGCTCACTGAAGTCTGAAAGGAACCTTTCTATAAGACCTGATGCAAAGCTGACCATGGTTCCTAGTAGGAAAAAAAAGTCAGAAAACAACGTACGTGTAAAGGAAGTTGTAAAGATGTTAAATGATAGTCTTGTTTTCTATAGGAAACTACAGCAAATATTGACAAAAATGGTACACTTTTTCCACCGCAATATATTGGAAGCACCTTAACCACCTTTCCCAACGGGCAGGTGGAAACTGTAAATAGTGGGCTTGACTCAAACCGTTTGACTACATCAGCCTGTCTGTCCATGATCAAAATTAAGGATAAGGAGGTTCCTAGACTGATTTGGCCTTGGGAGGATCTTGCTCCATTGTCCATAGACAGAGGTTAGCGAGCTAAATTTAATTCCCAATTCTGGATACTGTAAATACTCCTGCACTCCCCAACACACTCTTATGAATCGCCAAGATTAATTCATTTCTTACTACACAATATATACACCTCAAAATGTATGTAAATGCATCAAGAGATTACAGTTTTTCTTGTCGAAAGCCATGAGTCTTTACCTTTAAGATGTTGTCAGGATGCTCTTTAGCAGAAGCAACAAACAAGTCATGTCCACAGACAACTCCCTCTGCGAGAAAGTACTTGAACAACAAATTGGAATAGAGACCGTATGTATCTTCCTCTGTGAAAACAAGAATAGTTGGATTTTTTTCTTTTTGTGTTAGATAAATCACCCACAACACTATAAATACCCCTTTTTGCTCTACTTCCTACATTATATAAGATACAACAGAGATAATAGATAAAATATTGATCCAAAACTTTAAAAATAATGCTTTGTGATATTGTATTCCTAATTTTTCAAGACAGAGAAATAGTTCTCAATCATGTATTTGATTCTAAGATATGGTCTGGATATAGCAATAGTGCTATAGGTTTGCCATCAGTATCAACTAAGATTACTGACATCACAGTTTAATGGAAAGCGGCTTTGTTCATTTGGGAGAACTATACTCTTATTGCTTAAAATATTGCTCAATTTGCTTAAAGTATCTATTAATTGATGCTATCCAAAATGTAATCATATCTGGCATGCTAAAGCTATAAAAAAGCATCATTTCTAATGGAGACATTCTTAGATCAGCATTTCTTTCAAAACTGTAAGAACTACAAAAATAGGCAAAACAAATGGATACACTGAAAGAGACAACTTGCAATGCTGTTTTGGAAACCCATCCAGAGAAATAACACAAACACATTCAAAATACACATGAACTTCAAATTTAAGAAACTGGACAATGTTTGTTAACATTGTGAATAGGAGCTTACTGAAAGAAAAATACAAACTCCCACTGACTTCAGAACAGCAAAAATTCCCTTTGGCTTCTTTGTCGCAAGTTACGTATCAGAAATTACCAGAATTAGAAAGTCTTAATGAGCTTCATATAATTCAAACTCATCATAACCTATAACTATGAGGGAAGTGAATGAGTAAACGACAACTAAAGTTTGAACCATCTCTGATTTTATTTAGGAAATGTAACCAATTGCAATGTTAATGCTAGCAAAAAACATTCCTAAAAATATAATTACTTGATTAATTGCCCAGTAAAATTTTAGATCAATGTGTTTCTGACACTTATTTAGAAAGGTATCTGAAATATTTTGTTTGGGAGAAAAGTAGACGCAATAATGTCTGGTTTTGCTTTTTCATCTGTTAACCTGGCTACTGGAAGATAATAACACGCAGAGATGCTGCGACAGAAAAATACAGATAAATTTGCTTTATACAGAAACAACAAGACTCTTAATCCATTCTTTCTGTGAATTGGAAACAATTTCCCGCCTATTATGAATCACATATGAAAATATTGAAAAAAAACCCACAAAACCTGTAACAAAGGCTGAGAATAAGGAAGGGACTTGAACATAAGACCTATGAGGAGAGGCTGAGGGAGCTGGGGTTGTTTAGTCTAGAGAAGAGAAGGCTTAGAGGTGACCTCATCACTCTCTAGAACTACCCGAAGGGAAGTTCTAGCCAGGTGGGGATTGGTCTCTTCTCCCAGGCAGTCAGCAATAGGACAAGGGGGCATGGGCTTAAACTCTGCCAGGGGAAATTTAGGCTGGATATTAGAAAGAAATTCTTTACATACAGAGTGGTCAGGCATTGGAATGGCTGCCCAGGGAGGTGCTGGACTCGCCGTCCCTGGAGGTTTTTAAACTGAGATTGGACATGGCACTTAGTGCCATGATCTAGTAAACGGATTAGAGTTGGACCAAGGGTTGGACTCGATGATCTCTGAGGTCTTTTCCAACCCAGTCGATTCTGTGATTCTGTGATTCTGTGAAGTTGTCATTTATATTTAACTTGTAAAAAATACTGAAGAAGGAAACAAAAAAGAATATCAGGTTGATATGTACCTGAACAGTATGTTTTGGAGCTTAAGAACCAAAAAGCACCAATGAAGCGGAGTGGGAGGAAAGGAAGAAAGGAGCATTACAGAATTACAAACCACAATTTCCTTGAAAGTTTGTAGCTCTTAGTTAAATATCACATGCTTAGAAAGGCATTAATACTGTTACTGAAGAAGTGTTTCCCCAGTAACTAAGCTCCATGTATGAGACCAGGATGGAAACGAGACTCAATTCAGATAAAACTGAAGTAGCACAGTTGCAAAAGCAAAAAGTAGAACTGACACTATCTAAAGTTTCAACGAGGCATTACAGACTTATCTTCTAAATAGAGTCTTTGGAGCTTGCTTAGATCTCAAACTGCTTCAACAAGAGGAAACAAGCCCATATGCAGAGTAATTCTCCCTTCTAACTGGAGCCCAGGAACACATACAGCTCTTGCACCCTAAACATTGGCTCTCGAGTTATTTACGCTTTGGTTGCTTACTGCAATATAATCAGTAAGATATTATTCACAGAATATTGACTTCTATCCGCTAATATCCATCTATGAAGCTCTTGAATTAAGAACCAAAGTCTCCTCAAAATCAAAGTGACAGCATGATATCTACTTATTATTTTTTTTTAATTGTCAGAGCTACCTGAAAGAAATCCCCAAGCCTCCCATATGATCACATCACTGCAGCAGATGTCAGTGGAGGGAGAGAATTTTCCTAGACCTCCCTCCCTTTGAACACAGGAGGAAAAGGAACATCAGTTGGGCGCTCTGGAAGGATCCTCAGCTGTCACATTTATTTCATCCTTGGTGAATCAAAAATCTCAATTTCTTAATTTTTACCTATAGGTTAAAGTTTACCTTCTTCATCATTTGAGGCACAGAAAACACTGTTGTATTGCATATGGACAGGGCTTAACTAACAGTTAATGGAGTATAAGCCAGTATCTCAGTTCAAGTACTTTTTTTGTTTGTGTCTGTGCATGCAACTGTACAGAGAGGCCTTCTGGATCATCGTTTTTGGTATTAATTGTTCTTTAGACAGTAAACAACATGCTCAATTTTGAGCCAAATGTAGCATGGAAAGCCCATAAAGCATGGGCAAATATAAGAAACATGAAGTGTATTGATGATTACTTAACTAAACTAAGGCTGTAGTAGCTAAGAATTTTTACTCAAATTTCATTTGAAATGCTGAAATGTTAAACTATAGAAGTGAAGCAATAGAGAACAGGGATACAAACCCTTCTACTGACCTACCCAAGATTATAATTAATTTTGTTGAGAGATAGACTTATTTGTAATATAATAGGACCAAAGAGGTTCTTACACTGCTACACCCTTCCAAAACATATTTTGCAAAACAATAAGGAATTTTTAATTTAGCAAATTAAAAACATTTATGTTCAGTGTAAGGACATACCATTTTAGTATTAGTCTTTCCTTTAGTCTTCATACATTGATCTTCATAAGAGTAAACGTACAGTAAAAATAGGAAATGAACTATTGGAGAGTGATCTAAATATAAAATACCTCATAGTCTGCTACAGTACTCTAAGGATTAAATGTGTCTCAGAAAGCCTTTACAAACAGTGTATCTTGAATTGTTAAAGCCAATGCATCTGTAAGAAACCCTCAGTTCTTCAATTTGTCACATAGAGGATGGCTTTTTATTGATTCATTTCTAGGTCACTAAACTTTTGTGGTATTGAAAAGATCTAAAGTGCACACATATGGGGCTTTTCTGATAGCATCCATTGTACCCTGGCTTCAATAGTTATGTTACTATTCAAAACTATAGGAGTACAGCTTTCTTCTTGTAAATAAACAAACAAATCATTTAGCATAGGTACTTCAGTAGCTCACCGATTATTCTCATAGATAAATTGAATTAAATACTTTGAAGTATATTTGTTTTCTGATAATGCTTGGACTTACTAGTTTGATGGCCAGGATAAATTCTCAACCTTTATCTGTATTTTTCCAAATTACATCTACATCCAAAAGAACCACCTCCATTCTGTGTGTGTAGGAACTAGCACTTAAGTGCATTTTAGTCAGCCAACATACTTAAGACAAGCCAAGCCTGGACCAAATCTTTATTCTTAGCCTCCATACTAAAGAGCTGTCCCGTCAGCAGCCTTCATTGTGAACTTCTAGCGATTATAATAAGGCACATAAACAAATAAGACTCTTGCAGCTGCAGACTCTTTTCTGGGTCCAGTCACTGCAAGTCACACAACAGTCCACAGCTTTCTCTGATTCTTTTGGAACAAAGAGCGTTCTACAGCTAAGTAGCAGGTGAGTAACTAGTGAAGCGTAAAACTATACAAGGAAAAGAGATTATTTACCTAGAAGTTATGCATATTGTCTCCAGGACAAAAACTCTTCTGACCCTACAGATAAGGATGTAAATAAAATAGTTTATTGTGATCATTATCCACTGGCTTCTTTCCACAACAGCGTGTTTTCATGGCTAAAATAGTTGTGAGAAAAAGCAGTATTGTTGGTATCAGTGCAACGAATTCCAACATATAATCATGTTGAAAACTAAGGATAAGGACCAATTTATGGCTCTATTCACCCCTAAACTGTATACTGACCACGAGGGCTACTGAACACAGAAGAGACATTCTCAACACCTTTGTGCATGGCCTGTCCGTAGCTACTACTCAGACAAATCAGCGGCCGTGGAACCAGATACGAAGTTTTAAGGCACTGAAGTTTAGCTAGAGCACACAAGGCAAAGATAGCAGGTATGAGTAAGGAACTGTCAATATATTTTATACAAAAATCACAGACAAAAATCTCATCTAATTATAGAAATAAATAGGTAAACATGTGGCCTTAAATAAAAATCTCTAGGCATAACTGTTCCTCCTGCACAGAGGTTTTTCTGTTCCAAGGGAGGGATGGAGAATAAGCACTATAACTTGAAAAGGAACAAAAGATTTGGAACAAAATCCACCATCATGTAACAAATATGTATAGATCATATTTATAATATACATCAGTAAATTAAACAGCATGAAGGTCTTCAAAAAAATCCAGAGATAATTCGTAGTGTAATTGCTTAAAATTATGAGTTATAAAAGGAAAACACAAGACTGCAACAATGTGATGTACAGAAAGCTTTTTTTTTTTCTCTATACAAAATCTAGACAGGTTGCCCTAAAGCTGCCAAAAGCCTGTCAGAGTCTATCAGTACTGATCACTTTTTCACCAGATAGTTCTAGAGGATGGTGCTGTGACCTAAGGTGTGTCTTTCTGTAGCTATGAAACATCTCTCTGAACTGCTGGAGGTTATAAGATGCGATTGTTTTAATAATCTGAAATTCCATTTAAAAGATACGTTACTAATGTCCACATTTACTGAGCTTGAGGGGATATACCCTGTGTCACTTGCATTTAATTAGCACATGCCAAAACAGAGTTGTCAAACACATAAGTTACAATATTTGGCATTGGGCCATACTTCAGGAAGGTGAATTCTGGTAACTCGTATTTTGTAGAATTATACTTAGCAAATCACTGTTTTGTACCTCTCTGGAGATTATCTTTTTCAACTTTAAAAAGATAGTAAATTTAATTACATTGACAAGTGAAGGGAGCTCTTACCAGTCAGGTTAAATTGCATGTCTAGTAAAAATAATAGTAGCTAATTAAAGCAGCTAAAACTGCTTCAAGGCTTAGAATGTACAAGTATAGACCTGTTTTTAACTAGACAACTTTAAATAATTGACCTCAGCTACCAAGAAAAACTCTCCTACTGATAATCTTTAAAACATTTAGCTGTCACTGACCTTGTCAAATCTAGAGCATCCTAAAGGTATGTAAGAATTGCTTCTTACAAGGTACCCAGGACAGACCTATTTGTGCACCCTGTAACTCACCATGCAGAATTTGTTACATAAACAAGGCTTATATTTAAAAAACAAAATCAGATCCTCCCAGAAATTCTTCCTGAGGCTGGCAAAACAGACCTACACTGGAGGCTGGAGTGGGGAAAGGAGTGTGTCTAATCCACAGCTATCCGATTGGCTTGTTTTGATCGGGGAGACTCTTCCAGAAAGCAAATCTTCTGGAGCAGTTCAAGATGGAACTATGAACAAGAGGTCTCACATTCATATCGAACAAACTGTTCCGATAGCGTTCAAATTTCATTTCATGCAGAGTCAGAATGCTTGTTTTACCACCTCTTAGAAACCCACTAGAGTAATATCTTTTGAAATTAAGTACTAGTTAAAATCCAAAATATTCTTGCTGTATGAATAGAACCCAGGATGTTTCCAGTTCCTCTAGTAGCCAGGATCTTGCAGTGAACTACCATGTGCCTCAGCTCTCTAATTCTCAGATAAATAAAACACGGTCAATAGAATATATTATAGAATTAAGTTGAACCAAAAATCATGATGCTCTTTATTATGAATGAAAATTTAAAACTTGTGCACTCATATTTGAAATGACATTTTACAGTCTTATCAAGTAACCTGTGCCATTACTACATCTCCAGAACACAACAGTTAAAGTAAATATTTTAATACCCTGAATCTACTATTATTTGGTTAAATTAACCAAGATAATTTGTCAAATAATGAAGATGAGCATTTAATTTGCAAAGAGAGCTAAGCTAGAAGTAATGCCATTTATTTTGCCTTAGAGAATGTTGAAGGAAGGGGGAAGAATTTAACCTTTTTATAACACTTGGAGTACAACGCAGAAAGATCTTCCTAGGAGGTTCAACACTGACAGCTTCAATCCTGTATAATATTAAGCTTGCCTATACTAATCTCATGACAGAATTTCTTGGTATACTGACAAGATATTCAAACAATGCAGTTACAATTCTACCCGCACCAACTTCAAAAATTAGTCTAAAAATTTTTAGACTAATGAGTCATGAATAAATATAGTTCTTACTTTAAGACCTTTTTGTATATAATTGTATGTTTCAAAAGAATATAAGGTAAGTTTTATTTGGGAAAAAAATCAGCTTTCAAACCTAAAAGAAGGATTCTCCTTTGTGTTTCTGTGAAGCTAAATTTAATATCAGATAACAAATAAACAGCCAATATAGGAGATAAACAAATTAAAACCCACCACTGAATATTGCTAGTTATGCACTCAGAGCAGGGGGAAAACAAACCCAGGTAAAAATCCTGTTATTTTCAAGTCATTGAGTCTCGTCATCTCTTTCATCAGCACACCAAGTTCACTGCCTTTGCACTCGCTTCATCTGCTGCCATTCAGGTCAAGTCAAATGGACAGTAGGCAAAAGCAGATATTTAGGAAGAGGTAACAAGAACTGAATAAGCAAATGTGATGCTTCACCCAAGCACTTGCTCGGTCTCCTGCATCTCAAGATGGTCCTAAGCCAGACGTGGTATCTACTAACCCAGCAAATGGCTTTCTCTTCCATCAGCCTGCCTAGTTTCCCATTGAGACGACAAGTTTTTTTTAACATCCACAACAACTGAAGCTGAAGCATTCTACCACTTCATTGCATACCATTTGAAGAACGACTTTCTTTAGTTTAATGGCAATTTTCAAGCTAATAGGTTCATTCGATATCACCTAGTCTACCTACTGGAAGCAGTGTATATTGTTAATAGGAAGACAAAACGTAGTTCCATAATATCTGATCTGTGTAAAATACGATCAGTTCTAACTTTTTTCTTCTTCTTCCTCTGTCCATAGCAATATTGCAGTTCTTTTCAAACTGAACGAGAAAAGTAAGATCTTCACTGAAAGTAGCAAGAGAGAAAACTTCTACCATTTTTCCTGAATTCACAGAAATCTGAGTGAAATTTAATGAGAAAATTAAGCTCAACAGGCACTTTCTGCCCTTGCAAAAAAGCCATCTGCTTTCTTTTGTGGTCCTTGGTGTGCAGTCCTTCTTTGCCTTGTGGTGGCATCTTGCATGTTAGTGAGCTGACTCAGGGCCCTCAGTCACTATTCGCAGAAACATCATTCAACTTACTGGCTGCTACTTAAGTCCTTGTTTTCTTCAAGGCGTGCAATTCAGCCACTCCTCCACCAGCACTCAAAAATAGAAACTGTACTTGTACTTCTTAATCTTCCAGTTCCTTCTTTCCTTCACTGTCCTCTACCAGTTCTCACAAACACTAATGGGCCGAACACTTCATCAGCAAGTTCTTCAAACACTTTGCAGGCACAATCTGCTTGAAACCACCCTCGGCATACACCAGTCTGTGTTTTCCAAAGGAAAAGCTGAAATCCAGTCACTGTTCTCAATGATGATAAGTCATGAGATTGCAGCGCTCCTTCTGGGTAAAGACTAATACAAACTTTTTTACCATTTTCCCCTTTCTCAATAGCTCTTCCACTTTGTCAAGTAACCAACCAGCACTTCTCTTGGACTTCTCGCAACTCTTGAGATACTTAAGAAAAATCTGTATTACTATTAATAATTCTTGCTAGTTGTATCTTACTCTGTGCCTGAGTTTTTCAGATTTCTGTCTGTATTCCCATTCTACAATTTTGCAATTGTAATTTTGATCCTCAACAACCTGTGAGGCATTCAAAACCTCAGGATTTAGCCAAAATGGTGCCTTACTACACTTTCAATCTTCTGCAATGAGAAACTGGCATTTTTATCTGTAATAGCAGCTTTTTAAATTTTATTTTCCAGATTTTACTTACCAATTTCAAATTTACTGACAGTTTTCTTCCACAGTTTTAAGTTAAAATAATAAATCCACTATTAAGGCTTTAACGTGGGATTTTCTGCACTTAATACGTAGGCACTCAGACATTGCTTGGCATATCTCAAATAGCTTTGCAAAGTGATAAATATTTTCATCACTCCTACAAATAAGGAAATTGAGGCACTTTACCTCTTATTCAGTGGGAGAAAACAAGCACACAACTTTCAGACTCCAACAGGTCATAGAAATTGCAGTGACTGGAAATGAAGAGCTAGAACCTGTTGTTGCCAGGTTCCTAGTTCTTTGTTCCAGCAACTTCACATCAAAAAGTAGCATTTAAATTGTTACAGTAGTTAAGATGTGAACACAGATTACAAATGCAGATGTTTTCCACATAACTACAGGTGTTTCTCTAATAAACTTTCATTTTTTTCCTGTAATATCAGTTATTTTTGCTAGGAAAGTAACAAGCTTGAAAACTTCTCTTAAACACCATTAACCTGGTAAACATTTAAAATAGGAAAAAAAAAAATCACATTTCTACGACTCAGCCCTTACATCACTTTGAAGTAGATCTGTATCCTTAGAACCCCAAGATTAATGAACTGATGTGATAAATCAGATTGTATTTCCTTCAGTTTCTCTTCTGCAACAATGATCGTCTTTACTGACATGCTGAAACTGTAAGCACTTATAAGACTAACTTGTAAGAAGTTAGTCTGCCCTCCCAATTGTGGTTTTGGTGGATATGTTTAAACTAGGGGGCTGGGAAATGGTTCTTGGCTCTAAGGTCCAGCGTGTACCCTGGGGATATGAAAACAAGATGTGTGCAACAGTCCTTTCCCCTTTGCTACGCTTTAAAGAGAAAAGAAAGTTGGGTATCTCAGCTGCAATGGAGATGTGGTACAGCCCACAAAGACAGTGTAAGTGTGCAAAGGGAAATCTGTTATAACCTATTTAATCACCTCAGTGTGTCTTGTCTGCCGCCTGACAGAAAGCAGCCTTCCGTCGGCTTTCTCTTAGTTGATTCCAGCAAGCAAAAGGTTAAAAGATTCTGTGTATCATATCTTCCTCAGAAAGCCAAATTTAAACAAAATATCTTTGACATGATAAACAGTCTGAATCTTACAGGAAGTCAAGTAGTTTAGAAAATCTTAAGTCTCTTGAAATAAATCCTATAAACTCCTGAAATCTGCTAAATGCTCCACTTTCAAAGGGAATTCTGCGGCATTCTTCTTGGGGGCTCAAACCTGTCTAAAAGTTAGGTTTTGATCCACCTCCAGTAATTCCTGAAATAGACAACAGTCCAGTCTGAAGGCTACCCAAAGTGTAGGGGCCTGAGGGTTATACTTTCTTAATATATGAGTTTAAGAAACAATGAAAACACAGGTTATTTGATAAGTACATTAAAATGAGTGAAACATATCGGAATCTAAATATCTATATATTCTGTACTAACCAATAAGAAGAAGGGTTCCAACAGCTATGCCTCCACCTGGAAACAAAACAAAATGAAGAATAAAGTAAGACTACGTTTAAATACTATGTTAGAGAACAATTAAGTTTTCTTAGTTTGTAAGTCAAAGAAAGGTGATAACGGGGAATTTAAAAATATAAAAGTGAACAACATTTTAATTACCTTTGCAATACTTCCTACAATTCTCTATTATGAAATAATTACACATTACATGTAATTATATATTACACATTACAATTACTTTCACAATATACTGTACTATCATCCTTGTGGTAAAAAGATCCTGCAGAGCTCTATGCAACTACGCTCAAGTACTACAATAACCATGTATGGTCTGAGCCAGCGAATTTTTACTTGGATGACTCAAGTGAGTAAACATTCTCCAAATTAAATCCATATTAATCACTATCAAGCGCTATGCCTTTGTACCAAGAACCATGTATGTTAAGCGACCTACTAAGAAGCATGCAAATTCCCACCCAAGTCAATCAGGCAAAATCTTGGCTCCCATGTTTTTTATGTTATTACTGAATATGGACACAACAATAAGGCAGGTAGGACATCACCCAATGAAACCTGGACTGACAGATCATAAACATCATAATACACATCTGAAAAAGACCCCTATACTATTAAAGTCTTTTATGGTATGTCTTGGACATAAAAACAACTCTATGGATGCAGTTGACTGAATTATTTGTTCAAAAACAGTAATACATTTTGATGGATTTATACACGGCCACTCTTATTTTTCTTTTTGCTTAAACAATTGCAATAAATGCTTAGGTTCCAATAACGCATGACTGAATAACAGACAGAATAGAATATTCACAATATATTTTGATACATAGATCCTTAACCCATTGATCTCAACAGTGTGGAGGACCAGAGAAAAAAATCTAGGAACTCCCATGGTGACTGATCTATTTCCTCTTGAAGAGACAGCAAGTATAATTATGTAACAGCAGTTTAAACAGCTGTGCCAAGAAGGAATTTTAACAAAGAAGGTGAAAGAAGAATTCTTATTTTATTTTAGCTGAAGAGTTAACTATTTTATAATCTGAGCTCCAAGACTGAATATAGACTACAAATATTTTTATTGAACAATCATGTAAGACTGTGACAGGAAATCTCAATATTCCTAGAAGTGTTCGAGTGGCCACAAGCAACCAGCCTGTTGCAGTGTTTTGTGTGAAGGAAACTGCAGTATGTCTTCTGAAATTACGCACGGCTTTAAAAGCAAGTTAGGAGCAAACACAATCACACCAGCCCAATATGCAAATCTCTTGATAAAAGAAGTCAGTTCTGGACTGCGTAGATGGACTCTAACAAACAGGATAATTCAGTCCATCAACTGCTCACTAAACGTCACTTTTAAGAGCTCGTTAAACTTCACTTGAAATTGTTTCCAGTAAGGATTGGATCAACTTCTTATTCTATAGCTCTGCTGGTGGGACTATGAATGCCTGTAGCCCTGTAATATTGATATATACCCAGAAGGAAAAAGCTAATTTGTCTCCCATAGGCTAAAGAGTGCTAACATTGTTGCATAATAACACCTGAATTAAAACCACAACAGAATCACTTTGTCACCATATCATGATGTACCACAATTTGAGCAGTGCATCACAGTGCAAACGTTTAGTCAGATACTAACTTCATCATTGTAGTTCAACACATGACAGATTTTTTTAAGCTATGCTCCTGAGCCAAGATGTACAAATGCCTCAATATTTATGGCAAGCTTATCAAGTAATCAAGTATTTCCTAGATATTTAAAGAAAAAAAACACACTTATAAGTACTGTTTATTGGAAAGTCAGAATCACTCATGAAATCCCCATGTTCTAATACACCAATTTTTGTTTCATTTTATTTGTTCAGGAGATAAATGCAAATGAACCCAAAAGATGTACTATGAAAACAGCCATAAGTAATGTATTGCCTCATAGCAATAAGCACTTAAAATCTGAGTTATAAAAAGCTCACTTGTAGCCACCCCAGAAGTAGTGTCTCTTCTACTTTTAAATTGCTTGCACAAGAGAGAATTTGTTTGTCAAACAGTATGTCAGCACAGTCAAAATCATCACAGGCTCTATTTTCCGATCATCAGTTGTATGGTCTCTTTCTACAAGCCAGAGTTGTAAAATATGTGCACATACCCTGGTTGCTGAAGGCAAACTCAGGTCAGAGGGCTGGCTTTACATTATGATGTAGTGAACAGTTCAAACAAGTCTATTCTATTAGATCGAATGTAAAACTATCACAGTCACCGTGGTTACATATTCATTTATGATAAGCAACAATAATAGTAAATTAAACGCAAAACAGATGACAGAAAAAAGGAGCAGGAACGTTGACATAATCAAAAGGAAGAAGTAAAATCTCCAAGTTCCCCAAGAAAACTGCTATGAAATTGTAACTCCTTCTTATTTTGCTATTTTAATTTTTCTTTACCAGTATCTAAGGCAGTACTACATGTAAACAACTAAGCAGGACTGGTAACTTTCCCTTTGCTACCTACAGCAATGAGATTTAAGACCTCAGCGACAGAAACACAACAAACCTTGCAACTTGGCATGTGTCCCCATTGTTCTTGAAGTATATCTGTCATCTTTTTCAAACAGCTTGACACAAAACTTTTGATACCAAGCATGTGATGGATATATTACACAATAGTTACAGCTCATTAGAGAGAACTCCTTCAGCACAAATCAGGTCTATAAACCTCAAAATTAAATTTGAATATAAAGCCTGGAAATATTAGAAACACCTTAATGGTAACATGGCATTTGAAATCCAGCAGTTAACTACTACTTATTTTTGAAAGGAAATGCACTTAATTAAGGAAGAGCTAGATATCAACAATAATGCCACAAATGAGCCAGCAGTTATAGGGTAAAAGGAATTCCTCCAGGTGTTCTCTGTCCTTTCCTCTCTTCAAAATTTTCTAACTAGACCTGTGTCTAACTAGACCTATGCTTTCCCTTACAGTTATTCACAAACTGTATCTTCATGTCTGGCAAATAAAACCATACCTAGCTTGCAGTTTCTGGACAAGGCAAACTCAAATGCAAGCCCAAAGCATGAGGGCTACAAGTGTCTGCCTGGTGACCATTAAAAAACACGTCTACGAAAATATACCAGACTAAACCATTTTATAGTAACTTCCATTGGGAATTAATACAAAAAGGTTTGTCCTCTGCCCCTCACGAACAGGCAAGTTAAATATTTTGCACAGTCAATTATTTAACTGATAGTGGGCAAGATGAAAGAAAAAACGTAACAGCATTATTTAAGAAACACATAACAGCATCCTGCAAGGCATCTCAGAAGCATTTCTATGCACACCCAAAAACGACATGAAGGAGATCAAGTACTTCTACAGTCACCAGCACGGTGGCTGCATCAACAGCAGTCACCGGTCAGTTGGTCAAGGGATATGACCGCTCCCCTTCATTCAGCACTCATCAGATCACATCTGGAATACAACATCCAGTTTTGGGCCCCTCAGTACAAGAAAGAAGTAAAGATAAAATTAAGTGAGCCAAGCAAAGGAGCACTGAGGTGGGGCAAATGACCCAAGAGGAGTGGCTGAAGGAAGTGGGCTTGTTTAACCTGGAGAAGAGAGGAAGACCCAGCAGCAGCCTGGTGGTACCTAAGACAAGCTACAGAGAAGCCAGCTGAGCTCTCTGCCGAGGTGCACAGAGGGAGGGCAAGAATCAACAGGCATAAGTTGAAACAAGAGATGTTCCATGTGGATATAAGGATAACAGAAAATTCCCTACAAAAATAATTAAGCACTGGACCGAGTTGTCCAAAGAGGCTGTGAAATCTCTGCCACTGTAGATTTTCAAGACCCAATGGGACAAAGCCCTGAGCAACTGACTCTGAATTCAGTGCTGAATTCCTGAGGTCCCTCCCCAGCCTCCAAAATCAATGATTTTGTAGAGGTCTACTAGCTGGGTGGCCTGTCTCCAACAATGTCTAATACTCGGTACCAATGGAAATTTTATTATAGTACAGAATGTTTGGCATGAACAGGCCTACCCATTCTGCCTTCAGAAATGAGTGATTTAAGGTCTGGGAGGTTCCCAAAGATTTAATATAGGAATAGAGATTTATCCAGTTTTTCAAAGATGCCACAACCCAGAAAACAGGTTAAAAGCATCTCCAAATATTGCTGTTCCTAGGACTGAAGAACTTACTTGATGTTCAAGTGTAAAACTTGTTCAGGTCAGGAAATTAACGAATATTTAAAAGACAAGGAAAAGGTACTTTGGAAGGGATCCTGGGTTTACTGGAAGTGTCCCGAGTTTGCATAACAAACCACTAATACAGTTAGTAAGTGCCTGGACATTCAGGAGGCTGTCACCATGGGAGCTTGTCTACATCTTCTGACCCATGCTGTGCAAAATCCACTGGTTATAAAATGGAATATGAAGAAGAACTGGAATGTTCAATATAAATCTTGTATCTGTGCAATCAAAGGGTTTCACAAATTCCACTGACTTAATGAAATACTTCTCTCTTAAGGAGGAAGAGCTTTCTCCACAAGGATATCAATCCCTGATGCAAGTGCAGGTGTTCCCTACCAAACAGACACAACACACTCACAAAAGATACAGAAGTGTCATTCTCCTTAAGATACGCAGGCTGCAAAATATTATTTATAAAATGGATACAAGCTCTATATTTATCACTACTCATATAGAATATTCTATAGAAAGAAAAGTGGTATATTCCCATATACCATGTACTCCTCCAGGGATGAATGAACAAAGCTGAAGTCAAGCCTTCCTCACCTCAAAACAGTCCCATGTATGTACATTGAGAATGTATTGGAATTGCATCAGTAGTTAGTACAAGGGTCGTACAGCCCTAGTGCTTATAGATAAAACAGGCTGTTTATACACGTAAATTAGTTCCAAATCCAAATAATTAGTGCCAGTTTATGCCACAGATCATAACGCAGCAACGGTCACAAGGGATCAGTCCAGCATCTTCACACCGTCAGTGGGCAAAGGCAGATTCATAGGCAGCAAGAACAGCATCACACCAACGTACCGTGGAAACACGGCATTTAGAGCGATGCAGCCATGGTGAGCAAGGCAGAAAAAACACACTGAGAGTCCAGACTTAAGGTCAAATGCATCCTAAAAACTGCGATACCGAAGAACGAGAACTATGCTACATTCACCCACAAGCTAATCTGGCAAACATGCTTTTCAAAACTGAAAACTTTAGACCTGTAACAGTTTGAACTACGACAGGAACGTGTTAACAAGTAAATTTAGAGTAGCTTCCTACTCTGGAATGGTTTCTTACGCGGATTTAAATGGGTAAAAGGCAAAGGCACTTCACACGGTGGGGCGGGGATGTCGAGGCGGGAAACGGCTCCTGCTTTGCCCATTCCCCCCGTCATCCCCCCGGCCCCGGGAGCGGTGGGGAGGAAGGAAAACCCTGCGGGAGCAGCTGCGGGTTGCGGAAAGGGAACGACAGGCAGGGCCCGGCAAAGGGGAAGGTCCCGCTTCCCACCAACCTAGCACACAGTCCAGGGAGGGGAGCCCGCTGGAGAGCAGCAGCTGCCCGTGGCGAACCGAAGGCCGAGTGCCCGCGACAGCGGCCAGGCGGCTGCCGGCCGCGGCTTTCCGCTGGAAGCTAGTAGCCCCGCAGCCCCGCGGCGCCGGGGCCGCCGCCATCTCGGCTGCCGGGAGCTTGACAGGAGCCAGGGGACGCCGGGAAGAATCGAGCCCTTTCCTCGCTACCAATGGCAGAGCGGCATGGGAAAGGCGCTGTCCAATGGGAGAGCGCGTTGTTTGCACGTCGCGGGCCAAAGGGGCGGGGAAGGGCTGGGGCGGCCGGTAGCGAGGGGGCAGGTGAGTGTGGCGGGGCTGGGCGGGAGCGGTGGGGGCTGCGGGTGCTGCTCCCGCGGGGTCCCGGAGCTCCGGTCGGGCTCAGGGGAGCCGGGCCTGAGAGGGGCCGGGAGCGGGATGCGGTGGCCGCGTCTCGTCCCGCCTTGGTGCGGGGCCGGGGCCGGGGGCGGTTACGTACCGGTGGCGCGGCCTCGCTACGAGGCGTCATTTCTGTGGGATCTGACCAGCGGTTTGTGAATATCTGCGATTGGAAGTGCTTTAGCAAAATAAAGGCGTAAAGCGCGATTTGCCATTATTTTAAAAGAGTTCAAGAATCCATGAGTGTTAGTGGGATCCTATGCTGTAAATTTAACGTAACTGAGGAGGCTGAAACTTGGAGAGTTCTCTATTTTTAAAACATCACATCAGTTATTCCATTGCTTACTGTACTGTCATTTTGGAGTCCAGATACTGAAATACTTCAGACATGACTGCTTGCAGCTGTGTGTACCAGTATTAAAAATTGCAGTATATCTATAGATAACTTATTTTATAGAGTGCTTGTAACCCAAAGATGATATCTTTGATAAGTCACCACGTACAACAAAAAGAATCAAATAATATCTTATGTGTATTTTGTCTCAGTGATTTCTCACCCCATTCCAAGCAGTACATTTCCTTTTGTCGCTTCAATGCGACAAAGTATTTCCTTGCTTGTTTTTCTTGTTAATACAACGTACTAATATAGTTTATATTAAACTTACAGGGTAAGTGTACATCCAGGGCTGAACCCTCTCTTTTGTTTGTCCATTTCTCATTGATAGTTCTCTGATAGGTAGCTTTTATACTTTTTTTCCTTCCCTTTTTGTTATTTAATTTTCCTCCAGGGCAATTAAAACTAGAGGCTAAATAATTATTTTTCACTTTGGAATCCAGATTCTGTTTGCAATTGCAAACACTTCTGCTGTGGTCCTACAATTTTATAATTTCTTGTATAAAGTGCAAGTTTACTGGAAATCTCAGCATCCCCTGAGCAGCTATAACAGGTGGGCATTGCTAAAAGAGAGAGTCTCAGTTCCTTTTCCCCCTCTGCTTCCAGTGGTTCAGTTCAACAAACCGCGGTGCTTGTAAAATCTTTTCTTGAGCTGATTCAGCTCATTGATCTGACTTGGAACTACTGTACACTTTCTTAATAAGTTAATTTTGTGTTATGTTGCTGAGTTGATGCGATAAAGGGCGCATGCAGACAGTGAGGATGATGCAATTCAACCTTCCACCTTTTGCGGACTGTGAACTGTTAATTCATTTCACCATGTGAACATCAGAGCTCTTTCAGAATTTTAGGTTTTTAAGATGATATTGTTGTAAATTTTGTGAGTTTACATCCTTTAAAATATAGATAAATTGTCTCTTAAATTGTAACAGGAGAGGCTGTTTCAGATTTTACAAAAAATAGAGGTAGATACAGCTGTTCAGTTAAAAGTATTGCAGTAGTTCTGTTTGTGATAATTTTTCTTCTGCCACATTTTAAGATGGTGGGTACAGTTAAAGATCTACTGATTTAGACAGCAAGTGGAAAGAAGCTATTTTTCAAATATTTAATTTTTTTAAAGAAATTATAACTTTAATATAATCAAGTTTTACAAGTGAGTCTGTGCTTATTGAGAGCACCACTTACAACAGCTGACTTTGTCTGAAATGAAGTGCAGATAAAGAGAAGAACGTGTTGTATGGAATTTGCTTTGGTTTGAAGTCAATGGCATTTCATTTTCAGGACTAATAATAGCTTGTCCATCCTCTTTGATACTAAAGGTTTGCTTGTGTTCACATGTCCCACTTTCCAAAAGATGGATTTCCAGCCATTGGTAAAAGATCCCACTAGCAGCTGTCAGATCAGAAAGCAAGACTACAGGAGTTGTAACTGCATATTACTGCATGAAAAAAATCCTTCATCCTCAAATACACATTAGTAGGTAGATAAAACCTATTTTTCCAACTCTATAGGTGGGATTGAAATGCAGAGAAATGAAAGAACATGGAGATAATTGCAAGTGATCGTGAAATGTTTTAGCAAGTTCTTTCTTGTCAGCTGAGCTGTGGTGACTCACTATGGTCACACTTAGCTCATTGTGAGATGCA
This sequence comes from Columba livia, assembly GCF_036013475.1. Taxonomy (NCBI): domain Eukaryota; kingdom Metazoa; phylum Chordata; class Aves; order Columbiformes; family Columbidae; genus Columba; species Columba livia. The sequence continues at coordinate 61,603,858 of NC_088606.1, forward strand.
GAAGTTTAAACCTTTGTGTTTAGGAGGTCTTTAAAAGGCATTTAGATGAGGCTCTTACAGACATGGTTTAGTGCTAGGATTAGGTTGTGGTTTGACTCGATGATCCTGAGGGTCTCTTCCAGCTGAAGTGATTCTATGATTATAGATTGGGATGTCATGAACTGTAGTATAATCAACTTTCTCACTGTTTGTGTATTATCACATAGACCCCATCAAATGTTTGGCAGTTTTGACTCCAAATCCTAACTCTAGTATGAAGAAGTCAAGCTCTCTACTCTCCATTTCTCATAAACTTGCTGATTCAGTTCAACTACTTGCCTATCCCAAATGCAGATTCTAAGATGGGTTAAAAGGATTTTAGGTGAGAATTCCCTAAGGAAAAAATTGAGGGAATACAATGGGCGAGTGAGAGAGCAATCAAAACATCTGGGAAGAGGTATGCTTGGAATTCGATCTGCAAGTATGTTTGCTGTTTCTCTACAAAAGCATAGCCTATGGATTTGGTGAAAATCCCAGTGTCCCCAAAATAGCAGCACTTCTTAAAGTGCATTTTAGATATTTTGTGCTTGATAAGAGGAAACACACCTGTTGTGGCTGGCATTGCCTCTTTGTTTACCATATGCAGCCTATACGGGCTGCAGTGTAAACTCTTTGGACCTTCAGTTAATGCAAGCTGAGGCTGTAGTGCTTGAGCAGTGTTTCTCAACAACATCATGTTATTGAGGTACAGATTTTGGTTTCCTTGATGTCAAATTAATGTTTTAATTCTGCCTTATAAGAGTCAGTGCATGCTCTTGTCCTTCCATGGTGCTATGCAAAATGCCTTCCATTTTGGAATAAAACACATCAGTGCATTTTGTTTCAAAACCATATTTCTGCCTGTTCAGTTTTCAGTAATATTTTTCCTGTTGGGTTTATGTATGGGATAGAGAACTAGAAAACTGCATCTCAGTGGCAGTTCTAATTCATAATCTTATTAGGGTTTGCTGTTACATCGCCAAGCTGCTTCCCTCATCAGTTCTGGAATGTGATGGTATTAGACTGTACTGATTAAAGTTTTATAGTCACCAAATCAGATTAGCTGTTGAGTCACCTGACTAGGTTGGGTTTGCAGTCATGTGATCCAGCGCCCCGCTGGGCTCCCGCTGGGAGCCGAAACAAGGTAGTTTGCTTTGGAGATGTTCTTAAGTATCTAACAGCATGGGTCGTGGATTATGGCTGCAAAGAAGATGGCTTCATTTTCCTGATCTTTGAACTAGCTAGAATGGGATAAGTTTGAAAGTGCGGGATCTTCAGGCCATGAGCCAACAACTGGAAAGAATGTTTAATCCGGGAAGTTCTGACACCGAAAGACCTGAGTGTTTTTGGGTTTTGTTTGGTTTTTTTTCAGTATGAAAAAGCTTAAAGGCTACTTATCCAACCGGTCTGTGGAAAAAAACAAGGATTAGTGGGAGGGTCTAAGACATACCAGTTGTATGATATTATATAAAACATGATATGACTTTCTTCAGAAAGTCTCTGGATGTTACCTAAATGTATCCCTGTGAGTATACTGAACAACAGCAAGGGGAAAAAATTAGACCAGTGTCAAATTAGACCAGCTCTTTTAAAATGTAAGTAAATAAATTAGGAGGCATGAGTTAAAGCAGTAGTGCTGAAGACAATGGTTTAATAAATCATAAAAAAGTTATTTAATATTTCGGTAATTTCACATTATAAAAGAGGTACAGCATAGTAGTACTGAAGCTTTCAGAACAGTAATATTGCATATGTGTTCTAAGTTGAATGTACTGTCTTAATAAGCATCATACAGATTAGTGGTATATTTCATAGAGGTTGTTTTTCTTCTGTTTATGATAAAAAGAGGTACTATCATTTTAAAAAATCATATTAATTTAAAAATACTTTTAAGATAGGACTAAAAGCAATGGGAAAAACCCCCAACTGAACAACTAGAAAAGTAGCACTGTTTGTATTATGGCTTTTGATATTCTGTATTATTTTCCATACTGGGTTCCATGTCTATATAAAACTTCAGGATTAAAAACTAGAAATTAAGGCAGGTTGATTCTAGCCTTTTCAGATGCTTAACATCCAGAAATGTATTTAAAATTGAATACAAATGGCTGCCCTCGAAGTCACTTCAGCATGTCAGTGGAAGAGGTGAAGAGTAACTTTGTGTTTCAACTGGGAAAACATAATTTAAATCCTTTGATATTTTGAGTCTTAGTTTGTTGTCTTTCAGTTGGATCTGCACATATTTCATTACGTAGGCATTTCTAACGCCAGGTAAATAATGTAGGGACTTAAGAGTTATGGAAAGGTTAATACCTGTGACTTTAAATATAATTTGTTAGTGCAGTTTATGCAAAAGTACAAATTAACTTATATTACATGTGCTTTTAGAGCCCAGGCTTCACTGAATATCTGTAAAAAAATATATGTATCATTCAAATTAGTTTATAGTTGCTATAACACTTTTTCCTGATATGCTGGTATTACGAAGTTTAAGAAATGATGCATCTTAGATTTCAAAAAAGCATCATGTTTTCTGCTAAGTTTTTAGGCCTTTTAGTCTTCAAAGGCATTATTCCAAATAACTGTGTTATTTCTGTTACAAATCTACAGTATCAGGAGGTGCTGGAATACAGGCCATTTTTGCTCTTCACCTACATTGTGGGATTTTATAGAATACTTTTTTTTTAGCTATTCTTTGTCCATCATCTCTGCAGTATTGTGAGACCTGAAACCTCTGAAATGCTTTAGCAAGGCACTTTGAGGGCTGTCCATGGCCATGATCACCTTCAGAATTCTTTTAAAACTGTAGCTGAAATATTTGTAGTGAGTTTTCATAATGGAGATTTTTCCTTCTCTTCTATTGTTAGCCAAAACAAAACGGTAATGTTTCATCAAGAAATACTTCCGCAGTAGATTCTGAATTTAAAAGTAAAGAAAATCTAGGTCACAAGTCTTCTAGTTGCACAAACCCACCTGGGTGATCTATGAAGGAAATGTTATTGCTAATTATTCCTGTGCTTACAAGTGACTTCTGACTCCTGTGCTGAACTGTAGCATCTGTATTGCTGACACTGGTTTTAGGATTAGCTTTCAACAACTGGCTCTGGCATCTGCTGAGGTAATGACAGGCGGGCTGGGTGACATTCAGAGAGTTCCCGCTCTGGGGTAGAATGATGAACTAAGAGTTAACTGAGAATAAATCTCAAAGCCTCAATATTTGCAAAGATGGGGATCTTCCCCAGCGTGCTGGCATGTAAGGATTTAACTTGTTAGTGAGTCCCACAAATCTGTAACCTCAGCTTTCCAGTGTCCTGGCCAGTGGTGCAATTTGATCACTGTGGCTTCTGTAAATATTCCAGGCAGGTAGGTTAAAGCTGCCATGGTTATTCAGCCACTGCCAGTGTGGAAGGAACTTCAGATAGTGTAATATCCTCTCACAAGCACTTTTCCCCCTTTTTGCCCATTCTGTCTTAGATTGATGAACTATTCAATCTTTGGTTTGATAAAGACAAGCAAAAGAGCAGTGGTTGAACTGAAATGCATACAGGTGTGTTACAAGGAGCCACATGTAGTTTAGTGCTGTGAATAGTGATACAGTGACCCACCCAGCTCAGGGCGATGCTAGTTCTGGCTTTCTCAAGTGGTGATGTTGGTCACTGACTCCATGGAAATGCACAATCTGCAGGTTTCACTGGGGACAAGAGACTGCAGAGTCATAGGAACATTCAGATGTATTTGATGGGCTTCATCTAGTTTCATAGCATCAAGACCATCCACAGAACAGGGGATGAACCGAGATGAGCTGCTGTAAATAATTCTGCAGAACTATGTAACTATACCTGTGTTGAGCACAGAGACAGAATTCCTGCTTGCTTTTCAAGAATCATGGCTGTTTAAGAACTTGTTTAGAATGGTAAACTTAATTAGGTCATTGAGAATTAGATAAAATAGGGATTTTGGACTTTAAGTTGACAAGAATTAAAATTTAGATCTTTCAGCGTGTTAAGTGAAACACCAGCAAGCAATCTAGTAAAACTCACTTTAAATATAAAAAGCCAGATCTACTATTGCCTACTTAAGAAAAGCTATATTGTTTCAAATTTGGAATAATATTGTGGTTGAGGGAAAATAAAAGGTAGAAGACACTGCGTATCTGGCTTCTTTTTGTAGCCAATCTGTATTTTACCAAACTGTTTTACTGTTGAAACCTTTTTATTGTATTCACAAGAATATGAAAAAAGTTTTGGTTATAGGAGTATAAATGCATCATAAGAAGGTGCTTGAGTTGCATGGCTGCAATGTTTTTTTTCCCCCAGGTGCTATTTTGCGTTTTGTGTGAGAGTATGTGTGTAAGATGAATAAAAATAAATTAATATTTTAAATTGTAGAAACTACAACAGATTGAGAGAAACTGAAATATCATCAAGGTCATAGAAACAACAATACTGTAACTGGTAACTGCAGAATAACAGCTGGAACAAAGATTATACAATCATATTATTTGTATAATCTTGGTTCTTATACAATATTATTATTTGTATAATCTTGGTTCTTACAGAACTCTGTTGTAAATGGGACAGACTTAAGGTTGTAGTTGCCAGTGTAAATGTGAGCTTCAGTAATTGTTTCAAGGTCCTACCTCGTTTCTTGTAGGAAAATAATACCTGTTATTTCATTGCAATGGGGGCCTCATTCTGGATGAAGTAATTTATATGAATTTTTAATTGTAAGTGTACTTGATTCTAATTGCCCTTCAGTTTCCATATTTTCCTTATTTCTGTGAATTAGAGCAGTCTGTGTCCCTAGCAAAGGAAGAAAGGTAATTGAGCTTCCTTTAAATACAGGTTTGTGTTTCCGAGAAAGCTGTTGCACACTTTTGGAGCTGTGTGTTTCCATCATTTATCAGCTGTGCTTCCATTGGTCCAAGGAGTGTGAACAGTGTTTGCTATTGATGTTCTCATGCTATTGTGAAGCCATAGTGATTATTTTTTTTTAATAGAATTTTTAACATTTCTGGCATAAGAGACCTAAAGTTGACAAACATTAAATGGTAGAAGGATCTTTTCATCATGTACAGAATATTTACGAAAAGAGCTGTATGACTAGTCACTGCTTTTCCTTTTAAAAAGGTGATGGATTATGAAGGGCCAGCCAAATGGTGTGCTTTTGGAACAAGCTAAGTTAGTAATCTTAGATGAAATAAAATCTGATCACTTACTAAAAACTTAAAGGGTTTCTAAGAAGGCTATTTGGTCAGGGAGACATGATATTAGTGGTATAATTATTGTTTCTGGCGTGTTTTCCTGTTTTACAAGTACTTGTGTCTGTGTTTGCAGTTTGAGTTTGGGCTGGTTAGCTGTGGTGAAAGAAGCCATATATGTTCTTTTTGGTAATGCGTTTGGGATCAGTGATAAAGTGGCTTGTGGGGTTGGAGAGTGCTCAATATCTTGCAGGTACGCTGCACCTCAACCTATAATCATTTGCTAAATTTTTGAAAGGCACATCTACTTATTTCATTCACTAAGTAGTCAGTTTTCTCACTTATTATTGTGTCAGATGTATCTTTTACTTTAAACCATGAAATTAAATAATAGTTTATGCTGGCTTTTTATTTTAGTTCATGCATTTAAAACCTGGAACTCAGATAAAAAGGTAGTTTCAGAATAAATTCAGTATATTATTTATGAGTGGAGCAACACATTAGCATCGAGTTCACAATAGATCATATCGCTTTCATTCCCTCTTACAAGCTTAGCAGCACAAACAGAATAATCAACATATTATTTGGCTGTCATCTGCTGAACAGAAACCAGAGATCACAAGGAGGTTTTCCCTAGCTGCAGTGATGGCCTTTTTGTTCCAAGCCCCCATCTGGGAGGGCCATGGTGTGTTATCATATGGAACGCGGGGTTTTCTGTAATCTGCTTAGCTGCACTGCAGTTTGAATCTTTATTCCATGTTTGTGTAATTTATAATTTTAATGAGACCATGGCTCTTGTGGGCTTTGAAATATATTAAAAGCTCTTTTGTGCATATGCTTTTGTTCTTGCTTAATAGGCTCAGTGTATTTAAAACTGATGAATTTTTATTCATGGATTTGGATGTCTGGGGATTAACTTAGACTGAATATCATTGCACTCATCTATTGATGGTTGGAACTTTTTTTAATACTAGCGTCTGTAAGTGCAGAAGAAATTACAGAACTTGTGTTTTATACATAAACTAGCTCAGAAATAACGAATAAAATTTTATTGAGCAATGAGAAAAAGTACTGCTCACAGTTTTTTTTACTGCGTAAACTTACATGAAATACAATTTGTGCTATGGATCCGTGTACATGTGTGTATTTAGAACTTCATAAAACAATTTGGGAAGGCTGTCAATTTTTGTAGAATAATAGCAGTGACAAGCAGTTAATGTGCATTTTTCCTCTTCAGGTAACTTGAAAATGTTAATACTGAGCTCACTTTGTATTTCCTTTCTACTGTTTTTTTAACACATTTTTAAATGCAGTGTATGCACAAAATATTTAATTAGAAGATGATGCTTGAAACTGGGAAGTATTGATGAAGAATATATAGAAATATTCCTTGTTACTATTGTTATATTTTCTGACAGTGCTAAAACTGGTCTTGCTTTTTGCTTTTGAATTTTTCAAATATTTAACAATAGCTTTAATTTACTATTTGTGTGAAGACCCTGCACTGTGTGATTTCTGTGTTCATAAACCACCATGGAGTACTCTTCAGTGATGGCATTCTAATCTGAGACTAGCACTGGGGATAAGATTAACACACTTGTATTTCTTTCTAAACAGTCTGGCTGATGGTAAATAGGGTTTTCTGGTTTTGTGGTGGTTTTTATTATTATTGTTCTTGGGCTTGTGGTGTGTGTGTGTTGTGTGGTGTTTGTTTGTTTTGTTTCCTCCAGCAAACAATCCTCTTTGAAGTGACAGATATTTTAAGTAAATAGTCTTTTTACTTGTCAGTGCATAGGGGAATTATTTACCCCTCTTCTGTTCACTGCCTTGAGTAATATATCCAAAAATACCTGCCTGCTACTAGAAGATGCATCAGCACTGGGAAGTGCAGGAGACAATGTGGGCCATGGACAACTTTAGTTTCTGTAGGTCATAATTTTTTTTAAGTGTCTAATGTGAAAATTGGGCATGGAACTCTTTGTCTTAGTCAATTAAAATTAATTTTAAATGTTTACATGTTTACGTCTCAAGAAAATGAATTTAAGCTAAGTGCATATATACTCAGAATATAGTTATCTGGCCCTTGTCACACACATGGTGTGTTTTTCTCAGTCACCAGAAAAGTCACTGTGCTGTCTGTCAGACCTTTGGTGTTTGTCCTTTGACACTGTTACAGGGAACTGTTAAGTGAATGTTTGGGCATCCCTCAGAGGCTCACACTTGCCATGTATGACCATGCTTTTGCTCAGCTATTTGGATTTTGCTGTTCGGCAGAGATGAGTGTGTAGAGCTGCAGAGGAAGGCAGAAGCCCTGGAATGCATCTGACCATTAAGACAGTGGTTTATACAGCGTTGTGGGGTTGGTAGGAGTTTCTTCCCAAAGATAAATAGAACCAGTGAGAACTGCTTGAAATCTGTTTTGAAAAGTTGCTCATTCTGATATAGGTAGCCCTTAGTTATTTAAAACCAGAGCATTGCATTGTGTGAATTTATGTTTACACGATTGAGCTCCTTGTCAGTTTGAGATGAGTGGATGAAGGAGCATTTGTTGGAGTCAAACTGCCAGTGCCGAGTAGAGATACTGTGCAAAAATAATCTTGTCTTCCAGAATATCACCAACATTGTTCAGATTTGCCAGACCAAATCCAGTGTTTCTTCTAGAGAAAACCAACAGCTAGAAATAAAAATCAAGTTGTGCCTGACCTCCTGCAAAGAAAGACCTTTTGAAAGTTGTTCCTTGTTTTCCTTTAGATGTTTGGAATCCTCAGATTATAAGCAGATTATTTAAAATATTTTGTATTTATTAAGTTGTGTATCTGATATGGGAAGAATCTTTCTCAAGAAGCATGATATACACCCTTCACTGTTCTTGCACATGTAACTAATTTCATGCAGAAGTTTTAAAATAATAGTTGAATATAAATAACAGCTCAAACATAAATACCTACATAGTCTAGTAGGTGTGCAGGTTTTTTTTTTCTGTTTTGGGATTTTTTCAAGTCATTTCAATATAACTCTTTGGGACAAAGATGGTGCAAGTTATAGGATCACCTTGTGTGAAGAAGAGTGTCTGGTTAGAAGCAGAGAATGTTAGGAGAGGAGTTTCTGTTAGCTAAGGAAAAACTGATAAATGATCACTAAATATTCAATGAATATTCAGAATTAGGAAGCATTATATAAATCAAATGTGACTAGAAATTATTCATTATAGTGAAAAATCTATTCAATTTCAAGTTCATTTGTTTAGCTACACTTTCATTGGCTGGAACTTGTATTTTCCTGTATTTAAAAATTTGACACCATACGTTAAACTCTTACACAAATCTCTTGGTTATCTGGAAATGATAAATCTGCTCATTGATTTCCTAATTTTATTATGTACACAGTTAATTGTAATCCAAAGATTACAGCAAACAAGATGCTAATTTCTAGCCAACCTATGTACATCTCCCTCAGAGTGGGATTGTTACAGAAGCAGCAAATACAAAGAGAATACCATTTGTGCTATCCTCACAGGAGCTGTCAATAAAAGATGTAATGGGGGATTTAGGAATCTGGAAATGGGCAACTAATTTATGTGAATCTATTTTATTTCAGCTAGAAAGACCGAGCTCTGTTTCGTCTGCGCTGCATATTGCAGAGCACAGGCTGTCTATAGAAAACCAGGCGGCTGCATATGGATAGTCCCTTGATATCATTCACTTGCTGTGTAATCTTATTATGCAAAGTTCTAATCTTCACCTAGAATGAATGCCTCTGGGTCAGAATATAGTCATATCAGGGTTTTTGAGGTCATGTTTTGTGATCCTTAGCTTATTCTTCTAAGTAGGGCTGGGATTTAAAGAGTATTCCCCAGACGCTAGCAGAGATAGATGGCAGAGCCTGCTGCCTTTTTGGAAGACAAGACCAACATGAGGTCCCTGGTAGGATTAAACTTGATTTGTAGCTGTAGGATTTTTTAACAGATGTATTATTGGACAGGGAATAGGGGGCCACCAGCACAGCGAAATTGGATCACGATTGGCATTCTCAGGGAGTCCGCTGGCTGCTAAAACAGCAGCTGCATGTGGATTTGACTTCTTTCAGGTGAAGCGACTTCCAGTCATTTGGAAAGGATGGGATGAAAAGGAACCTTGGTGATAATTTTGATGTCTGCAAGATTTAGTACCAATGTAATGGGATTATCGGTAACACCTTCACTGCAGAAAAAGCCACCTGGCGCTATAACTGGCAGCGACTGAGAACTAATCCTTTCCCATCTCTTGGATGTCATTCATGAGGCTCAAAGTGATTTCCACCCTGCTAGCTGTGATTAATTTCATAAACAAACAAACAAAAAAAAATCAAACTATGAAGGCATTGGCAATGGAAGGGAAAGGGAACAGAAGATAATAGTAATTACATTTTGCATTTTATTTGCTGTAGGAGATAAAGTTGACAGTTCTTGTAAAAAAAACAAATTGTGTTCTATGTGATGAATATGAATGTGTAATTTTTAAAATCAGTGTCTGTGTTTTTGGTATAAAAAAATGTCTCAGCATAAAATTTTCAGCTACCTACTATAGTAGGTAGTACCTGGAAGTAATGACAACAGGTTTTATGCCATTAGTTCTGCAGTAAGGATGTTTATACAACAGATCCATTAAGTTTTCAAGGGGCCCGTGACTTAAATCATTTGTTTTATTGTGCTTAATGGTCTTATGCTGTATCTGGTGCAGTTGCTTGCTGACAGCGCTTTGTATTAAAATTAATTGTGTGATGTGGAAAATGTTCAGCCGTTTACCTTCTCGTGATCGACAATATGGCGTTGCCTTAAAAATTTACTGAAAAATAGTTTTATGCACAAACAGAATTATATTTTACTCAAGCTTAAGCTAGAACAATTACAAGAAATAATTGTTTTTTGTTTTGTTTTTTAAATAAACTAGTCAGGTTTTTTGGACTGGGCTCTACTCTTCCTACAGCCATTTACTTACTGACTAGATATTGTTACTTCAAACTACAGGGAAACTCTCAGGACTGTAGTTACTCTGTGGAATGAATATTATATGTCTAAAGATGAACCGTAATGTTAAAAACAAACCCCAATCCTCCCAAGTTGTCTTGTTAGGTTCAAGCCGTGTATAATCCAGGTACTACATATATACATGAATTTGAAATCAGCTTTCTTGTGGAGTAATACAAAGCCTTATATGACTTAATTTGAAATTAACTTGTGTAGTAATAAAGAACATTATATAAGAGGTAAGAATTTTTTCATCATCACAAACACCTGACAAGCTGGAGCATTAAAAAATCCATTGTGCCACATTTACAAACTGCGATGAGTGAAACTTGTGTCTCAGGGGTTAAGAATTTATTTTAAGAGAACGGGGAACAAAATTTGAGACCTCTTCACCATGTACTATCCTTGTGGTTAGTTCTATACTGTGACAGCTCCAGCAGTAGGTAAAGCTCACCTGGAACCCTGCGTTTCCTTGAATAATTAACAAATGTATCCCTCCTAATTCAGAGACATCAGAGACAAATGTGTGTTCAGTGTAACTACAGGGAAGTCCATGTCATCTGGAGTCCAACAGGGAATCGGTTGCAATCAGTTTGAAACTTATTTTCAGAGACATATAGCAGTTGTTTGCAGTTTCATAATAAAAAAATCCTTTAGTCATAGCCTGATAGCTCTTGGCATGAGAAGTTTACATTTTCTCTTAGTGAGCCTTTTGTTACTGTTCCATTCCATATCTACCTGCTCCGGCCAATGTAACACAATCTCTATACAATTCCTTTTTACCTGTAATATCCACAAGTGCCTGAATTCTGTACATTCTTCTGATATTAATATAAAGTTTCTGAGTAGCATGGATCTGAAATACAGGATGGGTCTGCAGTATTTTTCTGCCTGCCTCACCTGAGCAGCAATGTGAGGCCGCCTTGCTAGCAGGGGCTCTGAGGGGTACTGATGATGAACTTCTCTCAAAAGATAATTGTGGTCGTTAATTCACACTAGTTGTGCGGCACTAATTCATCTGCTGTCACTCCATCTTCCTTTTGTCACCTGTAACACATTTCTGGGCTCACAGTGGTTCTGGATCCCTGAGAGCAAAGAGTCAGTCCGTACTTTTCAGAGCACACTGGCCTGAGAAGGGCAAACCACTCGTCTGTCTACCCAAATAAATTCTGCTGAAAATGCATTTTGCTGTAAGAGTTTCCTCAGGGTGTCAGTCCATGTGCTGTGCACTGCACGGGCTAAGGAAACAATTCAACACTTTCCTGTTTTCTGCTGGATTTTGGTTCGTGAAACTTGTCAGCTAATCTTAAGGATGATGAATCACAGATTGGTCTAAGTGGATTTATTCTGGAGATCTTTGACGAAAAAAAAAGGCAAGGATGTATTTTTTGGAGCTTGGTAGGGAACATTTCCCCAGAGGAGTGGTGGTCTTTTAATTATAAATACTAATTGGAAAGAACAAAAGCTACTTTTGACTGTATTTAGGCAAAATTCCCATTGTAGAGACAGTTGTGCAAGTAAAACTACACACTTTTAAATTCCTGCACTTAAATAGCAAAACATCATTAAATATAGAAGGGGTGGTCTTTACGTCATTGTTAAGCAGAGCATATTGTACACACAGCTTTTTTATTTTATTTTTAATTGACTGCACTTCTTTAGCAAGCAACATTTAACACATCTTAATAAATTAAGGAAATCCTGCTGTGGTTTTAATTCATTATAAAGCTGATACTGAGTTCAAGGGGAATAGGTTTCTTGCATATTCTAAAACTTGCTTCAGTTAATTCAGTATGTGTGTTTTCTGCTTCCTTAAATATAAATAGATATGAATCTTAAGAACTGGGGCAAGAAGATACTTTAGATTAGCATAGCAGGAACTACATCTAGTCATCAGAGTTTGACTTAAATATTTGGGGGAAGGGGTCAGAAAATATTTGCAGTATTAACATGCTGCAGAACATCCACCACTGTACTGTAACAGAACAGAAGGACCTGATGCCTTATTTCTGTATGCAAGCGCTTTGTAAATTAATTTTAATCAAAAGAAAGCTCTGCAAAACCTCCAGAATTCCTACCAACAACTGTGTTATTTTTCTAGTGTAGTCTTACTTAGGCAAGCCATTCAGGACTCTGCTGTCCTTAATTTTGTCTAGTTCTTCAAGCCTTTTTTCATTTGCTTGATTGTCATTTCACTTTTAAGGTTTTGGTTGAATACTTGATTGCTCCAGTTTTCTGTGAATGTAATTTCAGTTGTAAAATATCTTCAAGTCACTTCAGACGGTTTGATGCTTCTCTGTTTTGCTGTTGAGTGCTCAGCATTAAATACTAGTGCGTGAAGAAAACCAGTGATTTAAGTTGCACTGTCTTCACACAATTAAAACAACCCTGTGATGTGTTATTTAATAAATAACTGCATCTGAGTTACAATATGTGGCCCAGTCAGGAATCAAAGCCTGAATTTTGAGGGATGATTACAGCTTTCCAGATTCCATTTGGCCCAATCTGGTGGAGGGGGGGATGTTCTCATAACTATTGCAGGTGTTTAGACATGTGGCAAGTAAGCCTGGCCACAGGCTGGAGTAAAAGCTCAGCGGGGTCAGTAGAGAGCACTGACACCATTCTCTCCCATTAGTTTCTCTATATTTGGCAAAGGTGGGGTTTTTAAATTATTATTTGTTTTCTTGTGTTTCATTTCCTACTCAACTGAATCTCACCAGTGAGCTGGTGAGAGGGATCAATAGATTGTACACATGGAAGGCTCTGCATAGTAAATTAAAAACTGCTTAATTGGAGTTTAAACTGTATTTATCTCCTCACATCGATCTGATTGTTTGGTGGTTTTATTCAGTTTGTTTGTTTTTTTAATATTTTCCACCAATTGTTAGATACAAAAGATAGTTTTGTAAACTTTAGGTTGTTTGTTATCAAATAAATGACATTCTTCTGTTTTACTATAGACTAGAAGCAGCCGAAGGACGTAACACTGTGCCATGCTTCGCAATGCCCTAGGAAAAACCTTTCGATTTCTTGGCTACACTGTGCAATATGGCTGCATAGCGCATTGTGCCTTTGAGTACCTTGGAGGAATTGTTGTGGTAACTTCTCTTTTTCATGCCATTTAAAAGAAAGTAAAACTATGATACTGAAATTGTTCTGTGTGATAATGCCAATATTTCAGGTTTCTTCATAATTTTTTTAAGCCTTTTCAAAGTGTTTAGTAAATGCCTCATTTTTTGAACGTAGGCCCGGCCTTTATGAAGTCATTTCTACTTCAGCCATTTGTCCTTTTTGCTAAGTTAGTGCTCGAAGCATCACTGAAGCAAATGGGAAACCGTGATGAAGCATTTTGCAGCGTACATTCTTCCAGAAAGCCTGCAGTCCCTAATAATGCCATAGGAAATGCTTCTGTTTCCAACCCTGGGCAGATTTCTGGATGTCCGATGCTGCCTCCCCCTCCTCCCTGTTTCTAAACGTGGCACATGCTGCTCTTGGCCGTAGTGGATTTTTGCCGTGAGCCGCTCTTGCAGCTTCTGTGATGATTCCTTTCTGCAGAGGCTGAAGCGAGGGGTCAGGTCGCAGAGCTCCGGGTGCTGCTCCTAATAATTCCCTGCAAACGGGGTACAGAAATAAATCTGCAGGGGCCCGTAGCACCTCGTGTGGTTCAGGACCCGTCCTGGGCGCATCCGGAGCTGCAGCAGTTAGAGGTGCCCTATGAGCTGCCCCCACCTGTTACACATAGCAGACGTTCCTTTGAGGATCTCACTTTAAGTGTTCTTTACATGTTTTCTAACTTATTAGCAAATACTTTGAATATTAATGTATTTTAGATAAAAGTAATTGGAAATAGTAATTTTTTTTTCTCATTTATTTTTAATTTGCAGTGTTCTGGACCTTCAATGGAACCAACCATTCAAAATTCTGATATTGTCTTTTCGGAGACCCTTAGCCGCCACTTTTATTGTATTCGAAAGTACGCTTCTCTTTTTTAGACCAGATTTTACATTCAGTCAATAACTGCGGTCTATCCGTTCTTTATTTACCCTATATTATTCTGCTTCTAAAATGTGTTTTTTTTCATAAGTCTCCTCTCGTTGTGTGTGATGGAAGGCAGAGTAATCAGCACATACAGCCCACTGAGCAACTTGTCAGGATTCATTTAGGATAAAGTCCACATCACTTTTACAGCTTTGTCCAAAAAATTGAAAAATTCCCCTTGTCTTTTTTCCCTAAACCAGTTCTATTGTGTGACTGTAACTTCCCCTCTCTAAGCAGTTTCATCTCGAAAACCAAGCTGTAGGTATTGCTGTGCGCAGGTGGGTTGTTAGCAAACTGACCAAGTGGTGTAAATACCGTTTATCAAGTGTCATGTTATAACTGTGCTGTAGAGCCCAGGAGGCTCAATGCCCTCACCCCTGCTATTGTGGACTGTTTGACTGTACAATCCAGTGTGTATAATCAGGAGGCATAAGTAATATAAGGTCTTACAAACTCCGATGTTTGAAGTTTCACTGGAAGAATACCGTTTGAACAGTGATATTTAAGAACACAGAATCAATTAAAATGTGTTCTTATATGTTTTATAAATGATCCAAGTAACAAATAATGTCTCCAAGTGTAGATTAAAAAAACTGCGTGTAAAAAGACACTGTGAATAAAACTGAAAAAAAAAACAAAATTGTACACAAAAATTTCCAGCAGAAGAATGTATGTGAATATTTTTGAAGTATACACATTGATGTACATGTATTCAGCCAAATAGTTTGTGCTTAGAGTTCTTCTGTTTGTTTTTGTTTCTGTTTTTTTTCCTCTCAGAGGAGATATTGTAATTGTGAAAAGCCCAAATGACCCCAAATCAAATATCTGTAAAAGAGTAATTGGCTTGGAAGGGGATAAAGTCTGCACAAGCAACCCTTCAGATTTCCTTAAGAGTCACAGCTATGTAAGTACTAGAGTTTCTTGCTTTGTAAATTAATGCTTACTTAAATAGGCTTGGTAGTTTGTAAAGGATTTGCAGTATTTGAGTCTTATCATGTTCGTAAGTTATTCTTTCTTCTTCTGTATGTACAGTAAAATGTTGTAAGCTCTGTTTATTGCAAGCTGTCGTTCCTGGTGTCTTTTGTTTCTGTAGGAAGTGTAGGCAGATGATATTTCTGCTCTGCCCTTTGCTTAGATCGTCTTCTCTGGTGGAAGATGCTAAAATTCTCAGCACAAAGTGCACTACCAGTGGCAGACTCAAGGTCTTAAGGCAAAACTGTTTCTGTATTTTAAACAGTAAGAAGTGAAAAAATTGTCTTTGCAGTAGTTTTGAGGATTTTGCTTTCAAAATAATACTTTAGTGTATCTGTCTGTTTCAATAAAACAAAATTGTAACTTTTCTGAGTATGGTTGGAAAGGTAGTACTTCTAACTTATCTAAAAAGTCAGGTACAAGATGAAATAAAAAGGAAAAAATATTCTTAATGCTTACTTTGTGCAGACAGGCTTCAAGAAGTTAAGAAAGATTTGTGACATGTTTTCAGCAACTTCTTTTTTAGGCTATCATTACAAAAATGATGAGAAATGGCATGTTTGACCAGTACCTCTGTTCAGTACCTTGTGGAGACATCAGGTTTTGCACAGGTGTTTTGAATCTTAAAAGACAAATATTCTGTTGCTTCTTCATATCCACTTCATCCTCACAATTACCGCAAGAAGAATTAACGTGAGGCCCATGGCTTAAGTCCTGTGGTGTGAAGGTGGAGAATTTCATGGAACTCTCCTTGCAGCCAGGTACCATTTATGATAGAGAAATCCTTTAAAGAGTTTAGCTATTGTAAGGACAACCAGTATCATCATCAGCCCTTCAGGTACCCTTGCTGCTTTTGTATGCAGCAGCTGGAGTCCATCCTTACTAAAACCAATGACAAAATTCTTGGCAATGTTGTGTCTAGATTTGGTGTCTGGATTTAGTCAGGACCTGGAACCAAAAGGTAAGGACACCACTCATACCCTGTTCTGAGAGGTTGAATTTGTTGTTTCTTTCACTCCAGTGCCAAGGCAAAACATTTCAGGCTCCTGCCTCTAATCTGCCCTTCTGATCAAGAGCCACTGGAGCTTCTGTCACACCGCTGTCACCCCTGGGCAGAAAGAGGGGGCTCATTCTCCGTTAGGTTTTGAAGGGGAAGACAGGGCATTTGGTTTTTTTTTTTTCCGTAGATCAAATTGTGTTACCAATTAATCAAGGAAAAAACCCAACCATACAACTCCAACCAACCTTTCTTACCAAGCTGAAGAAATTTTCCAGCTCCTATAGAAGTTGTAATTTAGAGGAAATATGAGTTTCCCAGAGCAGACTGACCAGTAACGGAAACCTGAATTCTGTGTATGCTGCTTGATGCAAACTGAGTTACTCTGAGCATCTTCCTCACTTATCTGAGTCTTGGAAAGGAAGTTTGGGAAAGGTTTGTACTTGAGAGGATGGCAGCCTTTCTGGAAACCCTGAGGTGATCCAGTGACTGTTCAGCAGTACAATTTCTGCCCTTGGCATAAGATATTTTGTCTTCAATTTTAATATAAAGCGTAAGGAGAATGAGAGGCTGAGGGATGCAGGGTCCACTTCTTGTTTTCCTGTGTATGTTTTTTGTAAAGGCTAATGTGTGGCAATACAGCAAAGTGACATCCAAGCTTTCTTAGTTCTTACATCATCGCTTGTATCTAGGGGGAGAAATTATCTAAATGGAAATGCTTTCGTTTGTTAGTGCCTATCTGTTTTCCTCCTATCTTTAGCGGTTGTTGAAGAGGTAGATTTTTCCATCTGTTCAGGGGACACTTCCTTTACAGAAGGGTATATTCTCAACATAGGCATCTGCACTTTATGCTCATAACTTACAATGGATTACTCACTAAGTAAATTGTTCTTGGGGAGATGCGTCTGTTTTCAGGGAGCTGTCTACTCAGATTCCCTATTTTAGTGAACCACTGTGTACCAACTTTTAATTCAAACACAAAATTCTTCAAAGCAAATAGCAGCCGCAGATGTACAGAGAACTGGCTGTTTGTTTTGTTGGTACTTCCCTGAGAACCCTGAGTTGGGCTTTTGGTAATAAAAAATATTGTCAAAACTCTGTGGAACGGCCTTGGCCAGGATCCCGAAGGGCCAGCAGCGCAAACGGGGCTGTCAGGCTGCCGGGGGACAGTACAACCGCAGGCATTTCTCAATGGAGCAAAGCCTGGACATTGCCTTGAGTGGCCGTGTTTGTATTAGGCTACTAATTGCCTTTTTTTAACCTGCAAAGTCTCCGAGCGGTGACTCGAAAGTGTGGAGAGTCAGGGGATCGTTTGTTTTCATGTCAGTGAAGTGCCCGGCTTTTCTTGACTGCCTTCTCTCTGCTTTGCGGACTGACAGCAAATAGTTGTCACGTTTGCAAACCTACACAGTACAATAAATTATCCGATGCCAGAAATATTGTCGAATTGGGTATTTGAACCTCTGTCTCATTCTTTGCTGCTGTTTGCCAACTAACAGTTCGATATGATGAGTTTGCAAGTTATTGGAGATGTCAGAATAATGTACAACAAACATACTGAACATGGCTGAGGGGGGAACCACCTCTAAGCTGCTTCTTCTCCTCACCTCAAAAGGAGAATCCTTATAGTCATCTTAGTAGGAACTAACACAATTAGTCTGCATTTACTGTGTCAGTGTTGGCGTATTTTAGATTTGAAGTTAAGGATTTTTGTGTTTGGAAGCACTTATCATACATGATTCTTATTCTGAAGCCTAAGAGATTGCTAAAATCGGATCCTGTTTCAAATCCTCTTTCATTCATGAATATCCTTCTCAGGATGGCTTATATAGAGATGTGAAAATTGACAACTCTGTTTACAACTTGCTCTCTGTAGGATTACGCAGAGGAGATACTTTATTGCTGCAGAAAACCAAGTAGATACCTGTAGATTAAAAATCAAATTGATTGGTATAAATTAAGCATGTGCTTAAGTTAAAGTCTAAGTACATTAGGAACATCTTTGCTTTGGACCCCTTATGGTACATGATGCTTCATATGCCATAGGTTGGTGCTTATCTGCAGAATGAGTAGAATCTTCCTATTTACATGAAAAGGACAAGGAAATTAGTTTTTGGAGTAAGTTGTTATAGTATTACAAAGTTAGAGAAATGTACTATTTCGTTGCACTGCCTTTTGATATTTGGTATGGAATGTGAGCACTGGGCTGGCAGTTTTGCTGGGCTCTTTTTTGGTTTTGTGCTCAATGGTGGTGTTTGCAGATACAAGCAAGTGTATTTCCTGTAATGAACATTTAAGAATTCATAACATATTTTTACTGTATCAGAAGCAATAGTTAACAAGGTAAACAACTAATTTTCAGTAATGTGGTATTCTGACCTAGGTTCAGTTATTAAAAAATATCTATACTGATTTATCCATTTAACTATAAGATCTCAATAATGAGTGTTAGTAAGGAAATTGCTCAATCACAGTAAATGCCTGAAATGGCCTTTAAAAAAAACCCAAACACCTGAAAGGTTAATTTTCATATTCAGGTTTTTATTTCCTGTTTTTAAAAGTCTTAATACAGATCCAGGTTTATAATTCAGATTGAGTATTCTATTGTTATATTTGAATTTGTTTTAATGCCATTTACTTTAGCTTTAATTTCTTTAGTACCATATGTTCTTGTGCTGCAGCTCCTATTTACAAATTGAAAAAGTGAGGGGTAAGGCATTGGATTAAAACAGCTTGTATGTCATAAACCACCAATATGCTAAGCCTTTGTGTTATTTAAAACAAAAGTAGTACCTAATAATGTCACTTAATAGAGCCAGAGTCTGTAAATAAGGAACTGCCTTTTGCAAGTCACAGTGATAAAAAGCTGAGATACAAATCCATATCTCAGCAACACTCTGCTGGTGATCAATCACAACACACCACTAATGCTGCGAGACTCGCTGATGTGGGGGAAGTATGTTTACCTTGTGCTAAAACGAGGTTCATTGCGGAGATGGCATCTCTTCATCCTGTGGTTAACTCCAGAGCTAACATAATTCCCACCATAATGCATCTTACTGTGTTTGCAGATGAGAGAAGTGGCCTCATGCAGCGCTATTAACTCTTAAACAGTCCTTGTCAAATGCAGTAAGAATATTATGTGGGTACCAAGAATAATGTAATGATGCTAATGTAAACAACACAATATTTTAATCACTAGACAGTCCTACAGACTTTGGATGCACAACGTAAGGCACTGAAGAGTGGTTTGATATTTCAGAGTGCTCAATGCCATTGCATAGTCTCTTCAAAAGATCCTAAATACCAGTTTAAAATAAAGTTCTCAAAATACCATTTTTTTTTTCTTTGTCTTTAGTATCTTAATAGCTAATTTGCACTCATGGTTCAGTATTTTGATCATCATCTAAGTTTTTATAGTTGCTGCTCAGGAAAAAGGAAATATCCTACTCTTCTCCTTAGTTCTAGCATTTGAGCAGCTGAAGAGAAAGTTATACCATAATTTTAAAGAAGCAGGTATGATAAATGGTGGGAGAGGAGAACTGATTCGATGTATTTGTTTAGCTTGCAGATTCCTCTATATCCCAGTTTATCACTGGAGCTAATCTTGAATTCTTTTGAGAAGTAATTTTAAATCAAAACTAAATTATTCAAAGGAAAAGAAACATAAAAAAAATTATCAATCTACTTCCCAATGTTTCCAGGGTTTCTTCTGCTCAAGTGGATCAATGTTTTTACCTGTGCAGTTTTGTTGCTGATGTTTCAGGAACGTAGGATTGGCAAAACTTGACCCAGCAGCACTGGTGCTGCTCAGCACAGCCTGCCCTGGTGGCCGTGGGCTCGGGGAGGTGGGGACATGGACATGTCTGCACCGCAGCTCGGGCAGGGCCCAGCAGTCAGAGGCTCGGGTCAAACACAGCTCCTGGATCCGCTCCCACTGAGGTCTCTTACATCTTTAACAGCTCTTGGTTCCCCATGGTCTGAACCAAGACGAGACATCTGCCCCGTACCAGCTGTGCTGGAGTGTGGGCACAGCCACCCCGGGGTGGGGACAGCACTGCCCAGGCTCTGACACCTTGCCCCGCTTCTTCTGTTCAGCCAATTCAGTCCTGAAGGAAAAACCATTAAAAAAATCTCCTTGTTGATTTGAGGGAAAGTTGTTTCAAGATTGCTCATTTGACTTCATAGCACTAGATGCTTTTTCTCTCTGGAATAGAGTCTCGGCTGTACTGGTCAGATCAGTTGGAACCTTCTGGGTTTTATGATTCTGTTATTCCTCTGCGCCGAGTTCACTAATAACTTCTAGGAAGCTGTTCAGGATGATGAAACCAACTACTTGATGACTTGGTGAAGATTTTGAGCACCAGTTTTAGTCTGCCTACATCAGCTTTACATCTGAATGAAGGACCTATCTCGTTTTTTTCCTCCTCTGTAGGTACTAGCTAAATCCTTCCAATTGTTGTAAATGGTCAAATCACGCAGAGCTGAGGCCTTAGATGAATGAACAGAGATCCAGGTCACTGTGCCTGAGCTGGCAGATGACACTTTTGATTCCTTAACCCCACTCGGGGTGTTTATTGGCCATTTTTGCTACCAGGCTCAATAGCTACATCTGTACAGGTTTGCCTTTGTCCAGGGCACACCAGTAATGGTAATGGCTTTTGTGTTTCAACCAGTAAATTCCAGTTGGGATTTGAACATGTAGGATTTTTGTTCTCAAACCTACACCTTAGGGTCACCTTGTTACATCATCTGTTTTCTGGAAAAGAAAAGAATCAAATCCTTCTTAATGACTGCTGTGAGAAAAGTCTATGCAAACTACTAAGTAATCTTTGCTGGCTTTGTAATCAATATTTTCCTCCAAAATATTGCTCTTCTATAGATCAAGAAAGCTAATAATAGTCTGGACTGATGAATCACAGAAATATTTGGATTTTTTTCTTCAGGAGTTCCTAGATGTAGCTATGAGATTTGGGGTTTTTTAAAGTTTTGGCCTATGAACATCTATAAAAGATGAAAATTTCAAAACTGTGGTGGATTAAAAAGCTCAGGTATTTTTTTTCGCTACTTAAAGCAAAGTGATTTTGTTTTGAAAAGAGAACCATTGCTTTCATGCAAAGAGAGAGGTTGTAAAAAGTGTGTCCGAAATCTGGGCATTATGTTTCATTACAGTAATATTTGCTCCTAGGTTTTCTTAATCACAGAATGTTAGAGATTGGAAGGGACCTCAAAAGATCATCTGTGTTATTAAGTTTTAATTTTAACTGATAATATTTTTGGAAAAGGAGTGATGGCTGATAATACATAAAATCTAGTTGCCACTAGAGATTTTTAGAATTGGATATATAGCTTTTCACGCTGATTCAGATCAGCATATTTAACAACATACTCTAGATCTGAGTAGTAAACGAGAATATTTATAGAAGTAAACAAAGCATGTAAGTGTTTGAATGATTATTTAACGCAGTTGGAAACTTTTGCAACAGGCAACAAGTGATAGTGAGAGAAAGCGCATCTTTTCTTCATTTGACTAGTAATGATATTTCTAATGTGAAAATTCTGTGACCATTCCCATGGAGCAGTGAGTGCAGTGATCAAACCTTTGAAGTTCCACGTAAGTGAGCTCAGGAAGAGCAGCAGCCATTTGTGCCTCACACACAGTGTAGAAGGAGCAATAATGGTTAGAAAACAAACATTCAGATAACCAATTAATGCTTTGGCAGATCACTATAACAGTGATCTAAGTTCATGTGCCCTGGTTTCCTTGTAGTATGTGATTTAACATTGCTACCAATTAAGGTGATGTGATTTTAATATTGATTAATAACTGATTTCAAAACTTCAAGGTGGACAAGTCTTCATATATATTTTTATAAATTTTCTATTAAAACAAACAATGGCTCTTAAAATAGAGAATGAATTCATCATATAAATATTTCATTACAGTAAATCTAATTTCTGTATAAAAACCTGTTAGTGTTTCATTGTCATTTTTTAATTGGCTGGACCAAGGTCATTATGTATTCTCTTTAATATGTGTATTTGAACAAACTGGGCCACGTACATCACGTCTTATTCATAATTAGCTTAAACCGTTCAGTAAATAAAAGGAAAATGCTAAACTGTTTGGAAGTACCTGTGGATTTAATGTAAATTCAGTCTGTTTTATTATTTTAAGAAGTATTAAATTCCAGGTAATTCAGCCTTTAAGTGATACTTAGAATATGTTGATTTACGATCTGCTGTACTGTTAATGCTCCATTGTGGCTGTTAGCATGTCATTGCTTTTACCAGCACAGAAAGGAAATGTAAATGCTTATGCTGATTTTGAAAATATTGAGCTAATTAATGTTGTTGGGTTTTATATAGGTGGTAGCCTTAATATAAACAATATTTACAATAAACCTACAGAAATGGTGCCTAGAGCAACTGGATCATTAAAAAAAAGAGTATCTGTTAAGCATTATTCACTCTTGGTTCTGAATTAATAAAGGATTAAGGAATAGTTATATGAGACTTTAAGTATAGAGTGATAAAACAAACTCCTGCATTTCTATGGTGTATATTTTATCCTAACTAGATGCAATTTACTTAAATAAGGCAATTTAATCAGTATTTAGTAAATTTGTCATCTGATATTGTGGATTCTTTCATCATATTTCACTTTAATCAAGAAAGGTAACACCTGTGGTTTATTCACAAAAGCTTCTTTTGTTAAGTGAACACCCGCAGGCCATGAAGCAATTACATTTGTTGCTTGTACCAAAGTAGGAGGCACTTAAATAGACCTTAGTAGGGATAGATGAGAACTTGCAGACTTTATTCTTTTGTCCAGCACTGAGATTAGTTCTTATCATAGCTCAAGAAGGAACCTCTGGACTGAAAAGAAAAGATGGGAATGATTTAAAGTTGTTCTTAAGTTGGAAACGTTGATATTGCTGGAGGTGATGTGAATACCTGTGACCTTAGCAAAGTTCAAACTTCATCTGCTCCCAGCTGATTGTACATGCTGGTGTTCTCTGACAAACACAGACTGCTTGGAATTCCGAGAGACTGTGAGAGAGTCATGTTTATAATTCTCCATTTATTTATTAAAAATCCATATTTCTTCATCTTTAGTACCCGCCCAAAATCACAAAACAAATTAAGCCCCCACCAAACCAGAAAAACCAACCCAAACCACAAAAGCCTATTATCATTTAGTTGGGTTTGGGGATGTTTTTGAGGCAGATAATTTAATCTCTTAATCTTATTTGCAGTGTGGTAGTTTTCGAGTATGCCAGCTAATGTGCATCCCAGAGCACAGGCATCTCCTCTCTTGGTTTTGAAGTTAATGAGGTTACTCAAACTTTGATATATGTAAAAAGTCCAAAAGAATATAAATCTTTATTGATTCCCCCAGCCCTTCCACATTTATGTAATATTTTATGCTAGCAAGTGCATCAAATACTTGACCTGTACTTAACTTTTGCCACTTAACTATACTGCTAAGGAAATGACAACAGCCCTGAGAATTTAGCCAGTTTGTTGCAGTGAAAGATGCTTATTTGAGCTGAAACGGAGTTACTGTTACAAGCTCAGTTGTTCTAAATGATAATTTTGCTTTTCTGATCTCCCTGTTCCTGTGCAAGAGCCCTCAGAGCTTGGGAAGGGAGCTGGGGGAAGAGTCGTGTGTCTGATCCGTGTCCTGTATTCTCATGCATATGAGCTGCACCCCAGATAACCGGTTTTGCCTGTGAACTGCTGCTCCTTGGAAATCAATCTGCAGATCATCTGCACAAAACCAGAGGCACAAGGGTTTCCGAGGCATTTGTTACTACAAGTTTTCAATAGTTAATTTTTCCTTTGGTTGGAAAGGTAACTTACGCCCAGCTGCTGCGCTTGCATAGCTTTGAGGTGTTTCAGATTGCGTCCCGATTCTGCAAAGGTTGATACTCAAACTTAACTTTATTCAATATGTTAATACCACTGAAATCAGAGTGAAGTGGTCTAGAAATATCTTGGTGCATAAACCCTTGAAGGATTCTGGCTTTAGCCTTTATCTGAAAGCGGTGTAAACAACTTTTTTTAATTAATGATTATGGCCTGTCACTGGTATTTGGTTTTACATTTTCATGTAATTCATGTGATTTTTATCGCTTCTCTTAATTCTAGGTTGTAGTGAAGTGCCTAGATGATGGACAGGCACCATACAAAGGTATTATACTGTATTATCTCTGGATGAATCATACATTGTGACAGTACTTTTAGTGACAAATTTAGAGGTATAGGGTCCTGTCATACCTTCCATGGAGAACTATGCAAGTTACTATAAGTGGTGAATTTCAGGATGCATGAACATACTTTATTGCAAATGTTCTATCTGCAATGCAAACTAAACCCATTTTGTTTAGGCAAGTAAGTAGTAGTAGTATTAGAAGTAGTAACTGATAGGTGACAAGTGGCAAAAGCACTTTATTATTTTGTTTGGAGCATGGAAGAAAGATGGGAAGGTATAACAAGTGTTTAGATATATTTGTGCTATGAGTGGGTCCTTATTTCACATAGTAACAGATGCGCTTCATGTTCTGCGCATGAATGGGTGAAAGAAGGTGCAGGAACCAGTGAAGTAGAAGGGGAGCTGGTGGTGTCCTGGTGTGAAACAGCAGCACATCGCAAAAACTGACACTTTTCCAGAAATGTGAAATGTTAATGTGGGTTTGCTTTTGATTTCGTTAAAAATATCTTCCTTTCATAGTAATTCGTGCTTCTCCTGTTAGTATATTTTCTGAGATAGTCTTTCAGAGCATCAGCAATTTGATGTCTGATTTGTAGCTCTGGTAGATGCAGGACAGGAGAGTTTGCACCAGAAAGGTCAGAACACTGCTTTGCTTTGTAATATGCACCTGAGAAACAAACTCAGGTGTCAGATGTGGACACAGCGATGGCTTTAGGTGCGCACATGGTGAATAAGTGAAGATGAAAATCCAAGTAGGCTGTATACCACGGAATGTGAGGAAAACAACAGATGTCAGTACATTAGCAAATGGAGACCTATCAAAAACAACTGTCTGTATGTGATGAGATGTATAATATATTCTACACAAATAATTTGACTCTGGATAGTTTTTCAACATTTATGTATTTTAAACTGACTGCTGGTTGGTTGTTTAGTTTGCAAAGCTGCTTGGGTAGGAGGAGGAGGACCAGAGTCACCTGCCTGCAGCCAACCAGCCTTCACAGAATCACAGAATGTCAGGGATTGGAAGGGACCTCGAAAGCTCATCCAGTCCAATCCCCCTGCTGGAGCAGGAACACCCAGATGAGGTTACACAGGAAGGTGTCCAGGCGGGTTTGAATGTCTGCAGAGAAGGAGACTCCACAACCTCCCTGGGCAGCCTGTTCCAGTGTCCGTTACCCACGTGCCACCAGTTTGGAAAGTCTGCAAAATGAGCAATGTGGCAGAAAAGCCGAGGATGGAATTCCTGTGCTAAGGACTGGGAGAACAAGAAGTAAAAGACCTTGATAGAACCAGCAGATCAGTTTAAAACAAACAAGGTGGCACTCCTTTACACAGAGGACTGTTGAAGGAGATAGTACCAGTAGGTTTCGAAGGGGTTTAGACATATTGCTGGTGTGGAGCTCCACGTATGGATTCTATGATGATGAGGCAGGACTGTGCGTGCTCTGGGGACCAGAGAAACACGGGCTAGTTGGGAGAAGACGGACGGGCTCACGTGTGCTTTCCATAATGAGCATCTCTTTTTGCTGGGGTCGGAGACAAACTTTGGCTCTTGATCCATGGCTCAGACGTTTGGCACAGCCCAAGACAGGGACGCTGGGTCGTGGTGCCATCCTCAGGCCCTGCTCTGCGAACAGGCAGGCAGGAGCGCGACTAAGCCAGAGCCTAAACAGCTTCTTAAAGATGAGGTTCCCAGCAAGCGTTACCTGGGCAGAGACTTCGCAGTCCCAACAACTTCAACTGCATCTTCCTCAGATGTTTGTCTGGGGGACCTGGTTTTATTCTTCATGGTTTACATCCAGACTTTACTACTAGAGTGGCATTCTATTTTCTTTAGTCTGTTGTCCTTGACTCCTGTAGATGTAGGCTCTTATGTTTATGAGTCCATGTGG
Organism: Columba livia; assembly: GCF_036013475.1. Taxonomy (NCBI): domain Eukaryota; kingdom Metazoa; phylum Chordata; class Aves; order Columbiformes; family Columbidae; genus Columba; species Columba livia. The sequence goes on from NC_088606.1 coordinate 61,630,201, forward strand.
TTTCTTGCTAAAACATTGTTTATTCTGCTCAAACTCTGAGTTTCATTTGAAATTGGGTTTTTCTTTTTCTGTTTCCATACATTTTTCTCTGAACCGTGGGCATAGTAATATTTCAAGTACATATTTGGTTTTGAAAAAATTATGTTAAAGTCCATGTTAAATATTATATAGATTGAGAATATGTTGCTACTTTTACATTTTCAGCCTGGTTTGGAATTTCAGAAGCAAAAACAGATTAGAAAAATAATGACTAAGTTTTATATTTGGTAACTTGTGTAGAGGTTATTTATATCTGAAATGTTTCCTTTTTTTAAACCATAATGTTGTATATTCCAAGCTGAAATCTTAGTTTAAGACTTGCAGTAGCAACTTTGTCATATATGAAAGCTTCATACCCTTATTTAGGTAACTAATAAAGCTATGTTGCTATTTTTCATTTTGTCATGGAGTCAGTCTGTGAATGCCATGAATCTCTGGTAAGTAATATAGAGTTAATGCACAATATATATAGGCAATGAAAGGTCTTTGTCATATAGTATAAGGTCACCATCATTAATTTTCAAATTATAAAAAGGGATTTGCTGTTTTGTGATCATCATTATTACAATATAATGTGTTGTGGATTCTGCCTGCACATAGAATGAACTGTGATCTTAATTAGAACTTTGACAAGCCTACTCCGATAAAATGATGAGATTATTCGTAATTGATGTCACAATCAATTACCAGTTAGTTCATCATGAATCTACTAACAGGTCTGGCCTTGGTGCTGGCCCCAGGATGTTGATGAGTGTGTGGCTGCCCTGTTCATGCTGTTACTGCGACAGGAGGGCAGATTTTCAGTCAACATCCTAATGACCTCTTTTGAAGTCTATTAAATTAATGACCCTGTCACATTGGTCTAACCTCTTACATCTTCATTTTGGATTTTTTGTTGCAAACCATTGTTTTTTGAGCACATGATAGAACAGATACTTTGGAGCACTCCTTCTCATCCCTCCAAATCTGGCACTGTCTTATTAGATTTAATAAAAAATTAGTTCATTATACAGTCATGAAATACAGAACATAGAAATCAGAAAATTATACAGCAAACTGTGCTTAATACCATTCTGTTCTGTTTTCTTTTTACATTTCAATCTTGCTTAATCACAGGTGCCTAAAGGACACGTTTGGTTAGAAGGTGATAATCTCAGGAATTCTACAGACTCCAGGTGCTATGGACCTGTTCCTTACGGACTGATAAGAGGACGCATTTGTTTTAAGGTATATATGTTTATGGTTTCTAAAATAGTTTCATTAATACATTTTTAATGCCTGGGTGTTAGGTATTAAACTTTTGTCCTTAACTGTCTGGCCAAAGTGAAGGTAAAGGAAACCTTCAACACACCAGCCACTTGCTGTAAAAGGGGAATTCAGCAATAGTGGGTTTATTTTTCTGAGGGAGGGCTTGTTATTTGGGCGGCACTCTTTGTGCAGTCATTGCCTTTGAAAACCAAATCAATTATTTTGCAAGCAAATCCAAACCTGGTGAAAACACAAACACACACATAACACCCTGCTGCACGACTATACATTCCATCCTCAATTTGATTCTTGCCCCTGCAAAATGGTATAAAAGGGCAACTCCATATTGCACTGTTGTGATTTGAGAAGTGCAGCTCCATAGTTCAAAGAACAAAGCAGGAAAATGTTCTCTTTCTGGGACTTGCACATACTTTACACACGTAGACTGGCCTTGCTGCTTTTTAAACGAAGCCTGTGAAAGAGCCTAAAGTCAAATCTGTGCCAGTGTAACTATCCGCCACATTTTTATTTAAAAAAGTGCTTTGAATTAATATCATATTGTATAAACCTCCATGATTCCTTCTCTGTCTGTTTCAACAATTCTACAGCTTTATCTCACACTAAATTTGTTTCATATTATCTGCATTATTAATTTACTCATTTACCAAAAAGAAGAAACTAAGACAATTTCTTCTCCATAAAAAGTTTAATCTAAGAAACAAGGGACTTATGCACCAGCCTTTAGACAGTTAGATTTAAAATTATACTGCTCAGAACAACAAAAAGGTTTTGAAAACTCCATATATTGCCAGACATCCACAAGAACATAATTTAGCACTGCTTTATTACATGTGCAGGGAAGATCAGATCCTTCCAGTTCAACCAAGTTTTAGGTACTTAATTTACATTTCTTATGAACACAACTTAGGACTTTTCAAAAAACCTTGCAGCTATTGACCATAATCACTAATTGCTTTACTAAACCTCAAATACCATGTCCCCCTCAGCCCTACTGCCAAGTTTGGTCTGACCTCTCTTCTTTCTGGGTAGCATTTGCTTTAGTTCTTCCCTGGTGTTTATTGAGTGCTTACCACGTACACCAGAGGAACAAATGCTGATTCTCAATAGGGCTATTTTTATGACCCAAGTTTTAGCTTGGATGATTAACTGCTAAACCAAAAATGATGCTAATATGCTGACAGCCCTCTTAATAAGAATGTGATATTAATAATGCAACTGAAATACAAAATCCTCCAACTGCTGTACTAGTGCAGAAAACTGTTCACTGCTTTAACGGGACTGCTAGGAAATAATGCATGTATGAAGAACCTATGTATGTGGACAGCCATAGTTATTCACAGTATCCCTCCATAAATCTGTGTCCAGCTTGTAGCCCAACAAGGAGGATGTTTGGGAGACTTCAGTGAAGTGATTGACAGGACTGAACCTGAAATTTAGCAAGCAGTAAACTCTGTAAAATGAATGGAACTCACACACAGATATTATATATTGAAGAAGCACTTCAGGACTCCAGAATATTGTCTGTTTCAAAAAATAGTACGCAATCACTTGATACTTAATCAAAATAATTACTTAACCAAATTTTATAGTGGTTGTTTTATGATGGTGCATAGGGTAGTGATTATTAACATTTTAATGAGATTTAAGTATATGGTGCCTAACAAAAGCAAAAATGAGTTTATTCTTCAAATGAATGTTTATAGTTGGGATTGTTTATGGTAATTCACAGTAGAATACAGTGATCTTGCTATTGTGTGTTGCTACTGAACATTACAGTGAACGGCGGCAGAATACAGCTCATCTGCATGGCACTGGCTAATTAACAGACCACTGGACAAGAAACCTAGATATGATTTTCAGTGTAGTCTGCTGGAGGTTTGGCTTCTCTTTCATGAAAAAGCCTTGAGAATGGAAGCTTATGTGGCTCCCTCTTAGAGTGGATTTTGGAGAAGCAGATTTCACAGTGCCTCTGAATGCTAAGCTACATTTTTAGTAACGGATACCAAAAAAAAAAACAAATTTGAAAGTAATGGATTTCAACAGAAGAGAGTGAGCATGAATATTTGAGCAACCTATAAAACATAAATGTTAATTCTCTCTGTGGCTTATCTGTGAAGTTTAGATCTAAGATTCTCAGTCTCAATATTGGTGCACCAGTTTTTAACCCATACAGAAATAATGATACTTGATTATCGTTGTCCCTTTTCTGGCCTGCTGCCATATCAACTGTGTTTGTTCTATAAAAAGGCCACTGAAATCAAAAGAGCTGCAGATTCAGTGAAAGCCGGGGGAGTCCCACACTGGCAGAACTCGTGCTTCACCCTGCCCTAGATAGGTTACCCTATACATTCCTGGGCTTAGGCTCCATGTCAAAAATAGACGGGTGGTGTCTCTTCAGAAGAGCTAGTTAGCCCCATTTATCCCCCATCCATCAGATCACATCTATGTAGGCCAAACCAAACAGGGCAAATAACTGCTAATTGGACTTGCTAGTTTGAACGAACAAATCACAGTCAACTTCTGTCATCATAACTTTAAAAAGACTTGGGAACTACTGCACACAGTGGCACGTCTTCATTTCACACAGGCTTGTTCCATCTCCCTTCCAACCATGAGTACTGTTTCTCATTCTCTCTGGCACGCAGACAAGATAAAACATCATTTTCATTCTAATTCTACCAATAAGATTGCTGTGATGAATTTGAAACTAAATTGTCAAAACAATATTTAAAACTACTTGATTACTTTCAGTGAAAGAAAGCCAAGCTGCAATAGGTGTGATTTGAGGTGCCCCAAATGAGATTTGTGCTGTAGTGAATGGCCTAAGAAACTTCCTTCTCTGGGCCTTCACTCAGATCAGCTTAAATTTGTAATCTGGGATGTTCCTATTCCCTTTTACTCTTGTTTGCCTTTGAGGCCACAGACTTGACATCCAACCTGCAGCCAGCACAGCCCGGCTGCAGAGCCTTGAATTCTGTAGCTTTGCTTCTAGCTGTGATCACAAATATCATTCTCTTGCTGGTTTGTATCTTTAGATATTTGTGTGGAACTTCAAATGGCTCACTGGCTAACACGCATATAGAGACCAGATGTTACCTCGGTGTATTTCTGTACATCAGCAGATGTTCCTAAGGCTCTTCCCCCCCAAAAAAGGGTATTTTCTAAGAGACTTGCATAAGATAGTTTTGAACCTTTTTCAGATCCACAGAACTTGAGGTCCTGAGAATGGACTCATCCTTCTCTCTTCCTGAGGCCCCAGGCACAATCCACCCTTAGCTGGCTCTGCCTCCTCTGTCCTTAGTGCTGGGGACAAGTCGTGGGGTCTGAAATACTGACCTTGGCACGGTGCTTCCTCTTTTAAACAGAGAAAATTACTTTGTCACTGCACAGCAAGCAGCAAAGGCTCCTTCTGTGCTGTAAATGTTCCGTGAGCTCCGTTAGAGTCAGCTGCTGTTCCTGGAAGGTGGCTGCATACCATACTTAAGATCAAATTCTAAGGAAAAACGAGCAAGATAAACATCTCACTAACAACAGATGCTTTGGGAATGAGGTGGTGCATCATCTTTCTCCATCTAGGTCACTTCATCCTGAGCAGGGGCTGTGAGGGTTTTACGGGATCAGAGCCACAACGGGCATTCATTCTTCAGCATCATCTCTTGCCATTCTTCCTGCTGATCCCCTCGTGCCATCTTTGAATGAATGTGTAGCAAAGGGACACAGGCAAAGGAGACAAAGGACAAAGTGTAAAAGAATGTCCTTGATTCCCTGTTACTTTTTTTTTTGCATCCAAGACTGGCCTACATGTAATTAGTGAATGTTCAGATGAAAGTACTCCTGGGAGTGTTCTGTTATGAACAGCTATATAGTTAATTTCAGGAGATAAAGCTTTTTATTACTGATGAGCATCATCCTCTGACACTTGTGCTTGGACCTGGTCATGATTTGTGCTCCTTCCTTTTCCACGTATATTCCCCTTCTCGAGAAGCCCCTTGGTTGAAAGCCCCTGATGGTGGAAGTCGCTCCACCCCTTTATACCTGTTTGCATGGTATATGTTTACTTAGAAGCCTATGGAATTTTCTTCCAAGGTTTGGTGTTTGCAGTTCAAATGCCCTTCTTGAAAACACAAATGTAGACCTCAGAGGTGACTCAAAAAACACACTTTGTCTTTTAGGTGGTTTACAAGCTAGAAACCTTTGAATTTAAAAGATATTTTCTAGATAGATATTTATTTCCAAGGCTGAAAAAAATAATGCAAAAACTGTTGTGTATAAATTAGTGTTGTTTCCAGCCACTGTGGAAGGATGATTCCTCCTAATACATGTTATTTATTACTCCTAGTAAAAGAAACACACAAGTGAGAAAAGTTCATACATCTTGTCAACCAAAGAGAGAAAAACTTACGCAGTTTATGAAACAATTACAACAACAAATGAAAATACTGAACTTTTGAGTTGTGATAAAAATCTCATGTATTTTCTTTTACAGATATGGCCTCTGAATGACTTTGGATTTCTACGTGCAAGCCCCAACGGCCATAGATTTCTTGATGATTAAAAGATTTAAGTGACTACTGCCAGCTTTCATAATATTTTCTACTAAAATCAATGGAACTATTTTTGTTTAGAATAAACACAAGTATTACTTGCCAAAGATGTCTCTTTCTGAGATTACATCTAACTGGAAAGCGGGAATGATACACTGCGGTCATCAGCTAAAATGATACACCTCTTAACACTGTTTCCTCTGGCTTTTCACAGTAAGTGCTTGGATTTATTAGAAAGTTTTGGTTTTTATGACAAGCCAAGGTCAGCACTGACTGAGAGTCAATTCTAAATGTGCTCGTGCTGCAGAGGCGCTGGACCTGCTCCTCGGCACCGAGACAAGCGGCCTGTTAGATCTGCCAGTTTCTGCCGTCCCTTCCCCAGGCTCAAATCCTTGTGAGGATGGAATGAAGTTAAATATTTAGCATAGAAAATGTTCTTGTTTCTCTTTATTCTTCATTATCTTCAAAGCATTCTCACATGTGTGCCTCCTGATTAAATTTTGTCATCTGAGCTGTTAAAAGAATTTAACCTAAGAGGCAGGGCCCAAGGTGTAGTTGATATGGACTGGGATTGAAAGAAGCTTCTCTGTGGTTTGCTGGGAAAGAAATGTCATTTAGATCATGAGGTATATTCCAGCTGTACCAAACTCAGTGTTCTGTTCTGGAGGTTTTTAATAACTCCCCCTTCAGCTGCAGACGGATGAAAAATCCCCATGTCTGGAGAGCTACGGTGGCAAAGGGGCACGTTTCCTTTCTTAAGCTTGACTGAACTTGTTCTTGTAGTGCCCCCTTTTCTTTAGCATACATTTCTTTAGCAGATGCTGTCCCCTGATTGTCCAGTCTTTTAAAAAGTTTGTAACTCTTAATGGGCTTGATTGAAACAGTCATTGAAGGATCTCGATAACAAGGGAACATGTGTCACAACAAACCAAAGATACCTCTTTGGTTTCACTCTTGAAGACAGTGTAATTCCCACCACACCGGCATGAGAGAGTGTAACATTGTTCATCTGCCGAAAAAGCAAACAAAAAAAGCCTTCAGTGCTTGAAAAGAATCAAGAATTTATTCTGGATTCTCTTCACAAAGCTGCTCTTAATAACAAATGACCTCCCACTGCCAGGTTGTAAATATCAGTACCTGTGCTACCATTTGTTCCTTAAAAAATTATACTCTTAAAATGTGCCAGTGGCTGTGGGACATTGTTACTCCAAACAGCCAGGGGCAGTGTAGTCTGTTTAAAATAGCAAATAATAAAAAGGTGCACGTCAGTGAAACAGGTAGTAAAAGAAAAAACGAGGAGATGTTAGTCATACATATGACAGATCAAGGATGGTTCAAAACCAGACTGCTGACCCAGGAAACAATAATAAACCAGAAGAAAGCAGATAAGATTTTCCCCTCACAGCTTGAGAAAAAAAATAGTAAAAAAAAAAAAAAAAAAAAAAAATTCAGCCATTCATTCAAAAAATAAGTAAATGAGAAAAGTGAGAGTAATATAATGGAAAGGAGTAACACACTGTCAGATGAAAAAAATCGGTATGAAGACACTTGCGTTCTACCATCACAGAAAGAGCAAGATTTGGGAAGAAGCTGGAAATCTAAATACTCCATTATATTACAAGAAGAGAGCAAGGTGAGAAGTGGTACTGCAGGCAGGACGGGGAAGAGATGAGAAGGAATGCAAAAGAAGGATCACAGAAAGTGAAGTTCCAATTCGGGTAATCACAGAGAACAGCTATATTAAAAAATGTAGAACTTGCAATACAACAACATAACAGTATAAGATACAGATGAAAGGCACTCCTACCTTCATTCCAGGACATTTCCTCCAGATAAATTTGTGCATGTAATGGCCATTTGTTTGCCAGATTTTCTTCTATAAAAGAAAACATGATAGATCACAGAATCACAGAATGTCAGGGATTGGAAGGGACCTCGAAAGCTCATCCAGTCCAATCCCCCCATGGAGCAGGAACACCCAGATGAGGTTACACAGGAAGGTGTCCAGGTGGGTTTGAATGTCTGCAGAGAAGGAGACTCCACAACCCCCTGCGCAGCCTGTTCCAGTGTCTGTCACCCTCACTGAGAAGAGGTTTCTTCTCAAATTTAAGTGGAACCTCTTGTGGTCCAGTTTGAACCCATTACCCCTTGTCCTATCATTGGTTGTCACCAAGAAGAGCCTGGCTCCATCCTCCTGACACTCACCCTTTATATATGTTCAACCTCGGTAACGTACAGGTCCATGTGTCTTCCTGATAAATTAACAGTTTTACATACCTAGCAGTCAATCTGTTCCCTACTAGAGAGTCACACCTAGATCATGTTATCAGTTCAAAATGCAATTCTCTAAAATTTTAGTTTCCATATCTGTGCAGAAGCTGGAAAATGTTGTACTGGAGTCAAGAGAAGTAAATGCTAAAGATGTGTTACTGAAATCAAGACACTACTGAAACCAATACTTTTCCACATCCCAAACAATTATGTGTAATCAGGGGCAAACTTTTGTTTTGCTAGATACATGTTTTAAAAGCCTGGCTGTAACTACAGCTCCACAAGCTGCAACTGTGAATGTCTGTGGAGCTGTACTTTGCACAATCTCAGGTTGGTTGGGGTCAGAAGGGAACTCTCAAGATCCCCTAAGCCAAACCCCTGCACATGCAGGGTCACCAAGGGCAGGTTGCCCAGGACTATGTCCAGCCATGTCTTAAATATCTCAAATATCTCCACAGATGGTGACTCCACAATCTTAGGCAACCTGCTCTCCTTTAGAAAGGAGAAGCCAAATAAACCCCTTGCCCAATAAGCACCAAGTAAACGTTAGAGTTATGCGTGAGAACACCATCAAGATTCCTGCAAAACAATATTCCTAACAATAGATACATGAAAATACTTTTAGGGCAGATCAGTCCAAGTGTTCTTCTACGATAAACAATCTCTCAGCAAAGAAAGGTCAGTGCTGGCCTCTGCCCATGAGATCTGTTGCCATTTGATCCCCGACATTCTCCCAACATTGTGTACAGCACGAAATGAAGAGTGTACAATACAATTGAAATTATCAACGCAAACTGTGCAACACAAATTGGTTTTTGCAATTCGTATGATGTACGGAGTTCACACCAAGTTCTTTAACTTGACAATGTATGTTTTTGTCAACAAAGTTACAAGTGAAGCCATTAAAGGTAATATATATATAAAAAAAGAGACATAAACCCCTTACAACTTACTACACAATTTACTACACAAAACCTCCAAGCTGCTGCCCGACACCTGGAAGCTCCAACTCCCCAAATGCTGGATTTTAAACCACCAGAAATGCCTGAAAGCTGATCTTTAGCATATACACAGAAAAGCCTCAGATTTGGCAAGACTCGGGAGCTCAGCGCTTATTTAAGGTTTAAATCGGGTTGTTATTGAGTAAGTAGGCGTTCCTTCTCTTGGATCAGTGAGTTTTTAAGCAAGTTTTATAGTTCAATAACATTAAGCGTTCTACAGCATGTAGTGTTGTCTGCGGCTTTCTATGAAAAGTGAATTGACAGTGAAAGAATTTCCTGTTCAGAGCTATTTATTGAGCACTTGCTGTCAGAGACCCAAATTATTTTATGTTATTTTAATTCCCAAGGGATTGCCCAACCTAATCCATTGTAGGGTATTCCAAATGGTTCCCAGCTTCTTCTACATTAATTGCTCTTTGGACTGAAAAGCAGAAATAGGGGACTTTGCAAGTACCTCCTCCAGTAACACCCCAGCAAAACTGCGCATCTCCAACCTTAATCTCACCAGATACTGGAGTATTTCCTTCTTTATCAACAATTGATTGCAACCACCTTACTCTTCAAAAGTTCATCTCAGATTTTTAACAGGAAAATAGTGGCTTAGAACAGACATACATGAATATTCATATATAACTACGTAAAGCAAGCTACTACGTAAAGTAAGATTCCTCCCATATAGCAAAGTAGTGTAAGTTGTTGCAAAGAAGTTTAAGACTACTATGAAAGTATAATCCTAGCAATAGCTAATCACAGCTTTCTCTATATTTAATTATCTAAATTAACTTCAAAATCTAACCAACATGTTGTTCTGGAGTTTTGTTTTGTTTTCCTTTAGGGCTCTATCAGTTTTAAGAGTAGAGTATTATAGGTAGAAGCATTAATGTAATGTAGCTGTAGGGAAATGTTATAACTATCCTTATGTGTAAGTAGCAGAGGGAAGAGCTGACACTTACATGTTGGGATTTTAAATAGGAAATCTAAGGCCAGCTTAAAAACAAACAAAAACCAAACAAAAAACTAACCAAACAAAAAATCCCCCCTCACAAACAAATAAACAAACACAAAACCCCCAACCACCAAATATTAAATCTCAGTCTTCGTTTTGCAACTAAATGACTGTTCTAATTGTCACTGGAATGTACATTACATATCCTTGAAAATGAGCCTCATCTAAACTGGTTTTAATGAAGGAGATTAAAGCAAATCAGACACACTGCAAATAATGACAGAATCAATACAGCCTCTGTGATGTCACCTTTGCTGAACACCTATTCTGTAATTAAAAGGTTGGAATTAAAAGCAAATTAACCTGCTCACATCTAATGCTTTACTGCTGCTGAACGGGTCCTCCCCTGACAAACTGCAAGACGGATGCTCTCAATTACAAGAGCCATAGGTAATGTTTTAGTTATAGAAAACAGAGACATTTTTCTTAGCGCCTGATCAGAACAGTACTTAACGGCGTGAAATGCCCAAAATAAAAGGTCAGATGGTTTTAACTCACACCAAATACCTCTCATGTTACTTGGAGTTGGTCTGGTACACTCTCATAGCTACAAAATATGAGAGCAGGAGCGGTGAATGTCCTGAAAACAGCCACAAAACCACTCAGAGGCCTTTTCTCCAGCAAGTGAAGTCAAGATTCCACATCCTCTTCTTTCAGGAATAAAAAAACCAGCAGAGATCAAAATGAAATCTGTCTACCTACCTACCCGCAGGTTCTTCACTGTGTAGAAGATGACAATGCTATAGCTGTGAGAACAGTATGAAAAAGGCAAGTGCTTTCTATTACACCTTTTGTTTTATTTTTGAATACTGGCAAGAAAAGGAAAATGGTCTCTTCGGTTGCAGGAAGAATAGATTTCCCAAGCTTCATTTACAGGTAGCAAAAAATGAGTTAAAAAGCAGGCTTTCCTATTTGGAATTCACAAAGCAGGATTTCACTCAAGTCAAGTTTTGTAAGGTTGGAGGTAGAGAGCTGGGTCATGTCCTGCTGGCAGAAAATACAAGAAGAGCAGACGGACCATACGCCACCATTTAGAGAACGGGTGAGATGCAATGGAGAAGGTGGCTGAGGAGAAGTCTGCTCTCTCTTCTCTTCCAAACATAATACAATATGAAGCCTGGGAAACAGAATTTCAGCCAAGATTTTCTAATTCATTACTGAAATGGTAATAATAATGATAATAATGATGATGATAATGTCAGGCAAAATTAATCACTCACACAGTTCCCAGCCTGAACTGAGGTTATTATTCCTAGTCTAGTGCTCGAGTCTGAAAGAGTCTTACTGGTTACCTTAAAAGATGCAAATTTTGCATTAGTACTCTTGAGTAAGTCTCCAAACTTGGCACATAATCCAGTAACCATTCTTGTCACTCAGTTTTCTGTACTGCATTTATTTTCTTATCTAGTTCAATCAAGAACAACTTCATTTGCAGAGTTGGACGAAGTTTTTTGTTTTTTTTAGTTCTATTAAATGCACGGCCCAATCTAATATACCTTAAAGCAGCAGAAACAGATTGAGTCACATATTTAACAAGAGAGGCACAGCCCAGCGTGAGGTTGGGGAGCTCACACGCAGCACTACAAACCTAATGGTTTTCACAGGGCGTGCTTAATGACTTTAATACTTTTTGTGCTCTTATTTCATCTACATCGTCATTATTGCAGCCGGGACTCCTCATTAGTGGTTCTCTGCAGAAAACTGCTGTCTGATTTTCACTCCCTTGATGGAGAAGAAGTTATTTAAGAGCGGCATTGTTACCAGCACCACCTCTGTGGTCGGCTGACTTACATGGGACGTCTGCTCGCGCTGTACAACTCTGTGTGCCTTGTACTTACTGAAACATGTTGCGGAACATACAGGGAATATTGTGCAGACCTGATCATCTACCAGAACTTGAAAAACAAATGTTAATTCCCAAGAAGTCCAGCCTGCCTGGCTTTGCCATCTATTGGATTTGTCTGACAACAAGAGGTGAAAGGATTCCGCAGCTCCATTGTCTCAACTGTGGGATCTGAGAAAACACTGGCAGGCTCATCAGAGAGGTTTATGAGCCTGCAATTCAAAGAGATTAAAAGGAAAAATCTACTGAGGTTCTTTCAGGCTACAGAACAACATTAAATAACTATTAGCAGCTTGGTTCAGTAAAGCTTTACTAGAGCCCTTGCTGGGTCATTCAGAAATTGTAAAAGAGGAAAGGTATTTAAGTTTCACTTGAGGATACAATAAATATTTCTTGGGCTATTTAAGGCTGAGTTTTAGGGAAAGGGTTGCAAGCAGTAAATGGAAATTTAACCCTTTTAACAGTTTATGGGAATAGTAAAAAGAGCCATAACACTTTAAAGATATTTTCTGGCTCTTTATCAGTCATATATTCTTAGTTTTGAGTTTTTAAAAAAACAAACACAATTTAAAATGTTCAAGATATATATTTTCAAACAAATACTGTTCATAGTATCTACTCAGTATAACAGTCATCACAGTACTCAAAACCTACATGTTTTCACAAGTTAATTTTTTCTAATAGGCTATATAGGTTGTTAACAATTACCAGAGTGTCTTGCATTAATCTAAAATAAGGATTCGATTTGAAATTATAAAAAAGTCATCTGTTGAGAATTTTCAAAGCAAAAAGCTAAAAAAAATACAAAGAATTGCTGCTTCACTTGTAGCCAGTGCAGATTAGAATTGCCTCAGAGACCATGGTCAAAGGCTCCTGTTCCAGCACTAGCTGAGGGTCTATAGCCGTAAAATCCACAGCTAGTGAAGCAACAGACACTTCTGTCACTTGGAGTAGAACCTGGCACGCTGAAAAGTCTAAGTTAATGGGCATGTTAAAAAACCCATTTCTTTACTTAGAGGAATTTTCTTACCAAGAAACAACTAAAATATGGTGGTTGTTTTTTCCTTTCTTACAAGAATGCACTCAAGGTGTCTAGTTGCTATTAAAAGCATTTTTGTAGGCTTCTGTCTTGCTTCTCCTGCTTATTCTTGCTGTGGATTTGTAAGGTTATTCTTCTGGCATCCTGTTTGCCAAATTACATAAGGTACCTTGATGTCTCATAGAGAATCATCACTTGATTGCTGGAGCAGGAGGGGATGCTGGATTAATGGAAACATGACCATCTCCAAACCAGATTTTTCAGTTTACTGTACCAGGGAGGAATGGGGCAGGAGGAGGTACCTTCGATTTAACTTGGGGTTTTCATTTCCTAATTTACAACCACACCTGTGTACGACTCTCTTTCTAAACCTGCAGTAGCAACTGAACTGAAGACACATCCTCCAAGATTTTTCAGGTTTTAAAGAGATCAGTATTGCCAGTGAAAGCTGAATTAGCGGCCAGATATTTTAAAATGAGCTACGTTAGGCTAACTAAAGATGTTTGCTGTGCCTTACTGCCTAAAGGGACAGAGAGGATGGAGCCTCTTGTTCTCAGGGACAAAAGGCACAAGCTGGAACACCAGCAGTTCCAGTTGGGACTTGTAACCCAGACCAAAAGCAGAATGATGCTGGAATACACATTCATGTATGAAAACTGCACTTGCAATACTCTTCTAAAAATGTAATCTAAGAATTGGAAATCAGAAGGCGGTATGTGCTGAGATGTGAGAGCTCCTACTGGTGATTACATCCCCACCCTATAAACACTTCTGCTTTATGGACATCTGTGTCCATTATCACATAAAAACATATTACCCTAGATAGGACCTCACTGGAGCCATACACGGGAAACCTCCTGAATTCTTAAATTTCTCCACCCTCTGCCCAAAAACATATATAAAGCAACTGGTTTTAGTCTCAATTCCATTACTAGCTTTGAATTATTTGCTACATCTAGTGTCAGAAATTAATCAAAGTCACCAGTATATTGATTTAATTTTAAATTGTGACCCTTCTGTTAACCATTCAATCATTAAAAATTAAAATGTAAAATGAATTAGTAAAATTAATTATCTTAATTATGTGATTGTTTAGATACACAGTTCCTTTGTATTAAGTCAACAAAATCCACAAAAGTTTCAGGGCTGCTACTCAAAGCACCTAACAAGATCGCATCTGAAGTCCTGTGTCCAGTTTTCACAGAATCACAGAGTGGTTGGGGTTGGAAGGGACCTCTGGAGATCATTCAGCCCAACCCACCTGCTAAAGCAGGTTCACCAGAGCAGATCACACAGGAAGGTGTCCAGGAGGGTTTGAATGTCTCCAGAGAAGGAGACTCCACAACCTCTCTGTGCAGCCTGTTCCAGGGCTCTGGCACCCTCAAAGTAAAGAAGATTCTCCTCATATTCACATGGAACCTCCTATGTTTCAGTCTGTGACCACTGTCCCTCATCCTGTCATTGGGCACCACTGAAAAGCATCTGGTCCCATCCTCTTGACACCCACCCTTCAGGTATTTATAAACACTGATGAGATCCCCTCTCAGCTTCTCTTCTCCAGGCTGAACAGACCCAGTTCTCTCAGTCTCTCCTCATAAGAAAGGTGCTCTAGGCCCCAGTCATCTTTGTAGCCCACTGCTGGACTCCCTCCCTTGTACTTCTTAAGCTGGGGAGCCCAGAACTGGACACAACTCCAGATGCGGCCTCACCAGAGGGGGAGGATGAACCTCCCTTAACCTGCTGGTCACGCTCTACTTAATGCCCTGCAGGTACCATTGGCCTTCTTGGCCACAAGGGCACATTGCTGACTCATAGTCAACCTGTTGTCAACCAGAACTCCCAAGTCCTCCTCTGCAGTGCTCCCCAGTCTGGAGAACCAGGGGACCCCCTGCTCTCCCCAGTACAAAGTGCTGCCATACAGGAGCAAGTCCAGTGGAATGCCAGCATGGTCAGGGGTTGGGACACACAAGGAGAGGCCAAAAGAACACGGGTGTCTCATTGTCTACAGCCACCTAATGGGAGGGTGTAGAGAAGACTTCTCAGAGGCACACAGTGGAAGGATGAGAAGTGAAAGGCACAAGTTTTGTATGTGACTCTGTAGAAGGACAACATATTTTGGTAGGGTTTGGGTTTTATTTGCATTGTTTTAGTTTGTTTGTTTTGTCTTTTTCTGCTATGAGGTTGTTCAAACACTGGAGCAGGCGGCCCAGAGCAGCTCTGCAATCTCCATCCTTGGAGATATTAAAAACTGAGCTGGAGAAGGTCTGAGCAACTGACCTCTGGGGACTTGCTTTGAGTAGGAGATTGATCTAGATGACCTACACAATTCTCTGATTCTGTGAAGAGTTTCTTATTCTTTCACATTGTGACATAAAAGCACAAACTTTCAGGGTAGTATGAAAAACATAAACCAGTTTTTTTCCAAGCTAAAGTCACTGAAAATTTTTTGGTAATTTGGTAATTATTACTGTCAAACTTGATTTTAACTGCATATTCATCTTTCTAAATGGGATAGTGAACAAAGAATGGGAAAAATCTCAAAGAATAAAAACATTGAGAAAAAAAGTTCACTATTAGTAGGTAATTGTTATGCAGCTTTTTTTCCATCCCCCAAATTTTTCACAGGGATTGGAAGCAAAAGATTCACCATTATAAAAGGGTATTTTTATATGTCACTGAAGATAGGACAAAATAATGATAAAACACACAAAAAGGCAGCTCTTGTAAGATTTCCAGACCAGAGTGGCTTGGATTACTATTTGAACCAAACCTCTAAAGGGCCCAAGGTTTGTCCTTTCCTCTTTAAAACTGTGGCGCGAAGGCACAAAAAAGTAGCAGGAGATCATTGTGGTATCTCCAGAGAAAAGCAGTATTAAGATATAAAAGCACATTCACTTGTTATTCTCAACATATAATCAAAGAACCACCTCACAATTACAAATGCAGAGCCCCACAAAATTTGAGCTGCTTAGAACTTCTCTGGCCACTGAGTTTCTGAGGCAAGTAATTAACATTTGGTTAGTATAATGTGAGAAGGTACATACAAATGAACAATATTTCAAGTGGGGAAGAGAGGACAGGGCGAAGGGCTTTGCGCTGCCAGGTGGTTGCACACACCAGCATCCTCCACACGCCGCTTCCCGGGGTTCTGTGTCTCATCACCATTGCCCTTGGCCGCTGCCTCAGTTCCTTTGTTCCCGTGAGCTTTTCCAGCAGTGTCCACCCATTTGTCTAGAATCATGACTTCAGAAGCAACTTGACAGGCGTTCAAAGAACCAGAATTTATTTCCCCATCGTTTTGCTGCCAAGACACGTGCTGCCCAGAATGCAGCAACGCTGCACACGTATAGTACGTGTGGCTTAAGTCTGAAACGCGGGTGTGAATGGCACCCTCTATTTTAAAATACATCTATCCCATTACCATACCAAGTACCTGTGTAAGTAAATGTACAATTTGCTTTCATCTACCAAATCTTTTTTTACAGAATCCTGAGATGGCTTTTACAAGAACCCATCTGGATGGGAAAAAAAATCATCTCAGGAAATACAGATAACCTTTAAAATACTGCAGAATAGATTTTGTCAAAACTAATTTATAGCAATGTCCTTAAGTTCCATGGGAAAACAAAGGAGCTTATTAAATCTTGATGAAGCTCTCGACTTCAGTGGATTAACCTGACCCAAGCAAAATGGAACTTCATGGTCCGTATTTAAGCTTTAGGTAAAGCTGACTAAATAGACAAACAACTTTTTTTACTTTTGTGAAAATGGAAGATGCAGCAGATGCTACAATGCTAAGGGTATAATAGGATGAGAGCACTGAGCAGCAGAAATTCTTGTTCTGGCATCACATTCAGGCATTTAAACAAATAAGTTTGAGATGAACATTTATTTAAGTTTGATCTTAATAGTGTTTACATAACAAGTCAGCACAAGATCAAATTTTTTCCCATTCTTTTAAAATATTTATTCAACTATTGTGTTTTCACCCCTCCACCCCCTTTTCCAAACCCCACACACAGTCTGAATTACGAGACTATTTAACTAGAGAATTCATACTGGGTATATACAATTCTATATCCCTCTTTTTATCCTGCAGTGATGCCTATATGCCAGAATGACTAAGCCTTTGTCTCTCAAAGTTCTGGTATCCGCAGCGGCAGGGGAGTTAAAAATCAGCACAAGAGAGGAAGGGCTGATGGTGTGCCAGGGTACAATGGCAGGGAATTCAATAACAAGCTGCGGAGACACTGGGCTTTTATCAGCCACGTTCAGAAGTGGTGGTGGCTGCACGTCAATGCCGGACCCGAGTGTGTTACTGCCGAGCGCGGCTGAGTGTTTTCCCCACGGGCAAGACACTATTATTGACTCCCCCCATTAACATGTAGGGTGGATATACATTTATTGAAGGTTCTAATGGAAGGCTGAGGGACTCCTATCCCGAGGCCAGAGCAGAAAGACAGCCTATCACTTCATGTAATGGTAGCCCATGTGTGACAGACCTGACCTACATTTCCCCCCTTTCTTTCTCACAACAGCCTGTCACTGTTTTAAGAAGCTATTTCTGAGAGGTAGAAAAAGAAATGCATGCTGGAGCTGCCTAGTTAATGTGTTATATCGGAATATTATTTATAAACCAGACTAGTTTAGACTACAGATGAATTATGAAAGCTACCATAACACACACACAACTAAAAAGAACGTATCTTAATGATTCTAAAGTGCTTATAAACCCATACACACTGAACACTAGGTATAAATAGATAAAGGTATTAATCAAAGATACCGCAACAAAATGTAGTCTAAGACTTAAGAATGATTAATGATGCTGCCTTACTAAAAAAAAAAAGGGCCAAGGTCTGTAATTAGTACAAATTCCATATTCATTCAAATTATTAGGAATAACGCCACCTAATGTTTTGTTGGAAGTAATTCAATGTTTCCACTAGCTAATGTATGTGTAGCAAAAGCTATAAATAATGGATCCACAATTGAAAGTAGGACAAGAGCGAAAGAAACATTTGGTTCAGCAACAAACAGCATTTCAAAATACCATCCCAGAGCCCGCTTATTTAAAGAGCTGCTGCCACTACAGCGCTCCTTGGCAGGAACCTACCACGCTGCTGCAGGTCATACTCTTTTTTTGTCTCTTCGTTCCCTAGAATTTTCCACGCTTGATCGATTTCGATGAACCTCTGCACACGCTCCTCCACTTCTCCTGCTGGCACATCTGCCTTCTGTTTGTCTGGATGATACTGCCAATCAAAGGAGAAACAACAACAAGAAACATTGAGGGGAGTGGAAGTGAGGAGGGTGGGAGAGGAGCAATCAATAATGCGTTTGATATTCAATCAAAAGGACAGAGAAAAGGAGAAGGTCTGGGCTAAGGTGCCAAAGGAAGGGGGGTGAGGATGCCGGGCGCAAGAAAAAACTGCCAATTTAATTAGACCACTGAAATGGCAACAAAACCACCAGTGGCACAAATGTCACCATGCGCACTGATGGCATTTTCTGGATAATTTGCTGATGGAATCATTGGTCTTATGGACAATTTACCTAGAGAGAAGGACTACCACCACCAGACATAGGTACATGCAGAGGACCAGACATGGGAACAAGAGGAGGTGCTACCACCTCTCGTAATATTACACGTAGCTGATTTAAGCACTACCGCTACCAGGCTATTGTAGATAAACAATGCTGTATTACATGCACTTAGCTTTTAAAACATTATTATTTAAATGGTAAAGAATATACATGATCAAATATAATTTATCATCATTCTACTTTTGAAAATATGCCTCAACATCTTCAATTTCTTCCAGTTCGGTGAATCAATAGCCCTTCCAAATATTTAAAGTCATGGATCACTGGCTACAAAATTGTGTCATTTTAGTTAAGAAATGGTTATTCAAGGACATGGCTGCAAGAAATTCAACGTTAAACAGGCAATAAGAATTAAAATGGTAAGACGCTTTTACTGTTTGTACTACAGGTTCTGAATGGCACATTCTGACCTCTATTTGCTTCAAATGTCTACTGAACAGGCACCCTCAAAGCTCCATCTTCCTGTAGCTTTAATTCATATCCAATCATCTCTTTTTTAATATTTTAAATTGCTCAGTATGAGTGATGAACCAACGGGAAACAACACTTAAGATGAGAAAGTTGCAATATAATCAGACATATCAGCTCTTAACTGTTATCAATCAAAATATCACCTATTCTGGAGCTTTAACTTTATACTAACCATATTTGCCTTTCATACCAACACCCATCGGGGCACTGAAATGTAGAACAGATCTTAAGACTTAGAACACCTGTCCTACAAGGGTTTGAGTGGATTTCTCATTAACCGAATCCCTTTGTTTGAATTTATAATTAATTTTGGAAAAGAAAGAATAGTAATACCATGTGTGCTTTACAAAATTCAAAGTTTAAAAGGACCGCTTCTACTGGAGTCTATTTGCTCACTGATTTAATGTATCTGTCATTTGCACTGATGGGTATTAACCAGATAAATCCCACCTACGATAAGAGAATGTACATTAGAGCAAAACGTTCATCTTTGACCTCAGGTTTTTTCACATATACTTTTCCTTATACAAATGAAAGCACTTGCACCCTCATGTATGAAGCCTGTACACAAGTGTCGATTTTTATGCGACCATATGAGTGGGAGCACTGGAAGTCATCTCTGCACCCCAGGCTCTGGACCGGCTCGCAATGTGCTGACAATGTGGCTGAAGCCCAGTGGCAATGCAGAGAGGTTTATCTCTCAGAGATCCCTTTTTTAATCTCCCCAGCTGAAACTGCCAAAATTCTAAGGTGCAAACAAAAATGTTTGGTCATTGCATTTAGTCATCGTATTCTAAACAGCTAATGAGTAATTATACCTTTCTTTGGTAGGTGCTAAATTCAGCATAGTGTCAGAAGCATCATGTTGTGTTGTAAAAGCTATTCAAATGTCTGATTTGTTTTCAAATCCATTTTTCTGAAGCCTTAGCTTTTCCAGTTGTGCTTCAATTTTAATAGCGTGTTTAACATTGGTGGTTGGTTGCACAACCACATTTGTGAAAGGTCATTAAAAAAAATAAATAAATCAATGCTTAATAAGTATACAAAGCAAAATAGTCCGATCACATTAAAGACTTACATGGCTTCCTTTCAGCAGTGTTACTGATTTTAACAGTTATATTTGAGGTTTGCATTCAGCAGTTACCCCTAAAGCAATATTTTATCTAAAACATGATGCTTCAGTATTTTAAAATATTTCAGATACTATATTTAAAATTTGGACCCACCCCACACATTGTAGGGTTAATTATAATACCTAAAAAGAGAGTTCTATGGCTGCTGTATATCTTACTCCATTTGGATGATGCTTTAAACATTCTCCCACAAGCTTATACCCAAAAGGATGTAAAGGCCTATTAGAGGAGTATTATACCCGGGTTAGTAGCTCTGAACTTCACTAGATTTTAATAGTGATGCCACAAAACTGTTATTCCTATTATCTGTTTGGATTGGTCACAAGATCGCAGCCTCTCAGATCAATTTCTTACCGATACATGAAAACATTAATTACTGACCAATTGCACAAAGTAGCACTAAGGATATCGGCTTCTCTCCTGCCAGGAGTGTTGGGAAAAACCCCCACAAAACTGCTCATGCTTTTCCTTTGCTACACCAAAATTTGCCTGAGAAAGAATTCTGGACTATACTGAAAGTGGTTAGTGAAAACCAGTAAGCCACAAGTGTCAGAAAAGTACTGTGGAAAAGTAATAATCAGTGCAGAAAGGGCTATTCTGTTCATTTCTTAAATAATACAGAAAATGCATTATTCTTCAGATTTATCGTCTAGCTTTTAGCTTCTTTCCATTCCATTTGGAACATTTAATATTTGTAGCATATGCAATTTTTATATTCCAAAGGCTACAATTTCATGTAACTAGTAACTACATTGTAGTGGATCTACTGATTGAAAAAATATCTATCTATTTTGGTCTCCATGCTTTCCAAAACTGTTCACTCCTTTCCCCCGTTACCATCTGACGCCTTTAGCACTCAACATCTACACTAAGAAAAATCCTCAGATCTCTGCTCTTTTACTCCAATCCTTTTTTTTCCCCTCCATTAGCTCCATTTCATCTGAATTCCTTCTGTACCTGTTCTCATTGACTCCCTTTCCCTACTCTCCAGCTTGCTGATCAAAAGCCAGGAATGCCTGTTTGCTGCAAAAATCCCCTCTTGGTTCAACCACCCATGCGCTTCTCCCTCATCTCTGAAGGGTTTAAAAGGCGTTTAGATGAGGTTCTTAGGGACGTGGTTTAGTGCTAGAGTTGGGTTATGGTTGGACTCGATGACCCTGAGGGTCTCTTCCAACAGAAATGATTCTCAGATTCTCTTGTTTTGGCCAGCTCGGACACAACCAGAGGACACCTTACCAAGGTTCCAACCAACCTACTCACAGCTGAAGTTTAAGCATCCTCCAGTGATACATCAGACATTAATCAACCATACTATGGTAGGTTAAGGCTGGATATTAGGAAAAAATTCTTCACGAAAAGGGTTGTCAGGCACTGGAACAGGCTGCTCAGAGCAGTGCTGGAGTCACCATCCCTGGAGGGGTTTAGAAGGTGTTTAGACAAGGTTCTTAGGGACATGGTTTAGTGCCAGAGTCAGGTTATGGTTGGACTCGATGATCCTGAGGGTCTCTTCCAACTGAAATGATTCTGTGACTCTCTTGTTTTGGTATCTTTCCCCGTTCCTGCTGCCGATTCCCCTCCCAGCCCAGCACACCCTGTGGTGGAGCCGGCGCTCTGGCTCGGTTTGGAGGACGTGAAATATGATGTATGTTTCTGATCTCCTCCTCTTTTCCCATTCAGCCTTATTTCTGGGTTAATCTCAGCTGCAACCATGTCCAAGCTCTGTAATGAAAACAGACAAGCCTATTTTCTACTCGACCTATCTCCTTCTACTCACACTGAACTATTCATCTCTCCCTCTGCACCCAGTTGTAAGTTCTTACTCCAAATATTAGAGCCCCCTAATGTCTCCTGCAATATCACTTCTCAAAACGTGTGCAAATTATCTTTGTGTCACCCATACCTGCCACCTGAGCACTATTTGCTGCTGTATTACTGCACTTTGGATATATTTAAATCTTTCTGGCTGCATACGCGTAATGTTTTTAAGAAGCAATAGTTCCATAAAAATAGCTTTTTACTGGAGCACTCCTCTTGATTTTTGAACACAATAGTAATATTTACTAGCGTGTTACTACTTAATAGGACTTCATAAAAACAATAAAGAATATTTTCCCGAGTCTGACATCAGCAGGGGAAAAGGAAGAAGACTAGAGATACATGCCCAATCTATTCTTCCTTTTTCATACCTCCAATAGAAGTAATTTGCTAACTTCTTTCCATTAATAAAGACTGCCTGGAATTTTTATCACTTCAGTAGTTATTGTGAATGTTAAAAAATAAGCTGATTGATAATGGAAATATGTTAGTTCATCTGTTAGCTATAAAAAATACCTTACACATACATGCGATACTGCTGCCTCCAAAAAGTAAATTAATTGTATTTCATTATGTTGATCTATTACCTTTGATACCTACTACAACATGAAAAACAAGCCAGAAAACTGTTTTTGTCTTAGAAAAAAAGGTGTTAATGTTGAAGTGTTCACCAAATAATTAAAAGTGTAGACGCTCCAAAAATTACTTGAGTTCCATCATATGTTGATGGGGCTTAACCTGTTTGCCTACTGCTTTCTTACTGATTCTTGCAGCTGATAGGAGCTTTGCTTTACATCATTAGCCAACATCCTCAGAACAAGAGTTGCAAACTATTGCTTTTACTTTACAACCATCATTAATGAGATCAACTACCAAGTCATGTAAAACAAGCCCCAAAATTAAACCTCAGAACCCCTCTCCTTCTCTTAGGGAACTCTGATATTTTCATTTATACAGTGTACCACACATATTGCTTTCACCCACAGGGTTTATAGAAAAATGCAGAACATACTACAGCACATTCAGCTGCTATATTCTGTATTTCCACCTGCTTTCTACTCCATGAAGTTTGGTCCCTTCCATATTTCAAGAATTGAAATGGAAGTTAATAATGACCATTTGGTCAACAACTATAACGATATTACCTCTCAATAACCACACCAACGAACTCATATACCACAAGATGAGAAACTACGATAGTTGGCTGAGCTTTGCTTGAGCAAATCAAGCAACAGGGAGGTGACCCCAGCGAGGCCCCGTCCTCCTCACACCTGTACAAATTGCTTAGCTTGACGCAATAAATGTAATAGGGTTGATTGATCTTAATCAAACGCAAGTTAGTAAGCAGAAAACCTCTAGTTAAGTCAATTTAATGTACATTTCTTATCGGTGCTCATTAATTTATTCTTGAAAAGAAATTTACAGCGAGAATCAACTTACTATAAGACTTACTGGGATGGGCGAAACAACAGGCACAGGTTTTACACAACATTTGTAACCTCTTGCTAAACTGTGGAATACACAATAACTAAATCACTTAATGTAGTCAAACTTTTACTCGGAACTACTTTTCCACATGACAAATTGAAAAGGCTGATTATCTAGAAAAGGTTAAAAAAGCGCTATTCCTTCTCATTTATTACTTAATTTTTAATATATTTTGCCTTGTGTATAAGGGGTATTCTTTCTAAACTATCAGATTTATTAAAGACTTTTAACTCTGAAATTAAATTATCTATAGTTTCATGGAATCACCTTGCTAAATTAAATTGATAAGTTTACACAAGTCTTGGATTCCTGCTTTATTTCAATTTGAATAAGGGATATATTTAAAGCTAGAGATGTGCCGTTAAGTGCCTGAGTAAATCAAGTAGTAAGATGGCAATCATGAATTAATGTTAATGAGTACTGAAGTACTCATGCTTTTGTATGAACTATATCTACTGCCTAAATGTAAGCTGTCAATAAGAGTCAATGACAGAATACTAACATCTAAAATTAACTTAGTATCTCTTAGCGTCCTTCTATGTTTCTCTATGTTAAGTTTATAGTAGTAGTTTTATAGCCTGACAGTATTTTTTTCTCGTAACGCAGCTAGAAATAAGATTTCCAGCCAAGTATTAATTGTTAACACAAGGCCACAGTTTTCATGACATACAGAACTACAATACCTCCTGGAATTTTTTAAAACACCCGTATTTATATTAAAAAATAAGCAGTGGTGAAAGACACTGAATAATGGTGAGGGAAGAGGAATTCAACCCAGACTTTATAAATAGAGCGCTGTTCCGTATCTGAAAAGTTACCATTTTTGATGAATGACAGAACTGAATTAAAATCATGAACAGAGGAGGTAAGAGTCAGGAACCTGGTACGCAAAGGGTGGGTTGAACGCGCGTTGCAAAGCACAAGTCCCCGTGGATAAGCAGGGGACAGTGTGAGATAACAGCAGAACACACGGGTGACATCCCGTCCGCCGCCCGGAGAGCAGGTGAGTGACAGCGAGTGGGCACAGGAGCTGGACACCATCCTGCTCTGAGGGGACAAAGAACGAGACGGGGGAAACGTGGCTTGCAAGCCATTTTTTCAGATAACATGGCCAGACCCATGGCTAGGAATCCAACACAATGAGATGTGGACTCTTTACAGGAGTTGCAGAGATTAATACCAAGCACTTAGGAAAAGACAATAAAAACCACCACATTATTGGTATTTGGGGGCTTCAGTCTACCTATCCTTCTATCAAAAATTCAGTGTTGAAGGGGTAACATATTCAAATTTGAGAATTAGAATAGCTATAGAGAATTAGCTATTAGAATTCTCTCTCATAGTCAATATATGACAGTTTATTTGGTTAATAAGTCTAAATTATTACTTTATTACATATTATAGCATAAGTTAAAATTCCTTTAAAGACAAAAAAAGCAAGTAGAAGAGAAAGGCTAACACTAACAGTCTTGGTCTGTACAAAGTTTAAAAACAAAAGTGTTGCACTAAGACAAAATGCACAAATAATTTCCAGTATGTAACACCCTTGCAATATAATGAAGTGCATCCTTTCGTTCTAGCAAAGCAACAAGAACAAAATGCAGAAGTTAACATGAAAACGTTTAAAAACACTTCTCATGCTCCACGCAACGTTTATACATTATCAACTACATTTGTTATTATCTACAGGTTAAGCTAATGAGGTCAGGACAAAAACTGTCAAGTGTTCTCATCTGACAGAAGTATTCATAGGTCCATGCAAATTTATCCGCAGACTACAGAGCTCATCATAACACTTCACATCGTATTAAAAGGAAGCTGAAAGACAGTCAACCTGAAGAAGAAAAGTATTAACCAGCTATTTCCTATTTACTTTGCAATTGTAATCTGAATTCTTGATACATTTCCCTGCCTTAAAAAGAAAATAAAAATATAAGAAAAAGAAAACTGAGTGAATTTAATGCCAAGCAGCTCTTAGGAGGGAAGTGCTTTGCCCTTGCTTACAATATATGTAGTAAATACCAGTTTTTTACTGGGACTTGCCAATAAATCTCACCCTCTGACACAGAGTGTCTGTTCATACTCAGTTTTTGGCCGCTCTGCCACAAATGCCAACAAAGGGACCAATTAATGGAAACTTTCTTGATCCATTCCCAGTGGATGAATGTCCGCCTTGCAGAAGGTACCTTGACAACACTCATCTCGCACAGGCCAAATGGCTGCTCTGCGGTAGCAATTAAGACACCACCGGCCTTGGCTAGATTTAAACCAACAACCAAATCTGTGTAGGTCTGACCAAATGCTCACAGAAATCTGGAGAAATTAACTGTTAAACAAGGGCTGGATTGGGTCATATAACTGCATCCGTTTCCCTAGTTATCTATAGACCACATAACCACACTTTTATTAGAAAGAAATTACAATTCTTAAAACAAGATTCATTAATCTGGCTACACAACCGCAATGTTTAAGCCACATCTATAAATGTCTAAGAATCAACAACTCTTCTAAATCATTTCAAGAATCAAAATAGCATGGTAGGCTGACACACTCCGTATTTGTACTCTCTTTTTTCTCTCTTTCCACAAATAGCCAGTGTCCAGTCTTCATATTCCCGTAGCTTTGCAATCAAGTTTGCAGAGCTAAGCTCAACACAGCATCCCTCCTTTTTCTAAAATTACATGTGGAAATGGAAGAGTTTTGCTGCTTTGATCCAGAAGCGAAAGTCTCTTCCCGCAGACTGTGAACATGAGGGACTAACGCCATAGCTACTGGAAAAACCTTGTCCCCATTGTGAAGTTCATTCTGCTGTCAGCACCCTTCCCAAAAATCACTGTCCTCAGGCAACTGAAAGTGTGGCTGGTCAAGCTCCCAGATTGTTATCACAAAACTAGGCATTCTGCTTCTGTTGTTCTCAGGCCCCAATGAATTTATGTTTAGAACTAAGATATTAAACTTGCGTATCTGAAATACTAAAATTCAGCTTAACAGGGTATAGTTCCTCTCACCACCCAACACTCCAGTGAAACTGCACATTTCCCATTCTATATTGTCATTAATAAAGCTTGTAACAATATTTTTCATCAAATTATGTGGCATGTATTAGAAGTTCCAGATCAGTTGACAGAGCACCAAAATATTTCAACTGAACAGTCTCCCTGCTGGACACAGAACAAACAAGGAACCATATAATGCAGTGACAACACTTCAGGAGCTCTATAATTACATTTAAAGTTAACTCTTTTGCTGATTTTATATACATTGTCAAACTGAATCGCTTAAGTCACAAATCCGTATCAGCATGTAATAGAATTAGCACATGTATTGGGTATTACCTGCACACGTATATGGTAGCTCTATTTGAGCAATCAAGCACAGCGACTCCAAACGATCATTTACTCTGGTTATGGGCAGGATATACAGATTAGAATCTATGCAGACACACTGTTAAGCATTAGGGCTGAAATCTTTTTCTTGCAGTGAATCTGTGAGGGATTTAAATCAGAACACAGACTAAATTATAAAATCGTTCCTGAAACTGGAATCTGAATTTTTAGGTGACTAAATTTAAGAAAAGCACAAGTTTTAGCTACCTGTGCTGGTTGAGAGAAAAGGGGACAAACATGCGCTTGGCCCCCACCCTGTGGCACTCCGTGAAAGGTCACAGAAAGAAGCAATTTTCCAACCTCACCAGCTGAACTCATTAAATTAGGGCGGGACAGAAAAAAATCATTGAAATATTTTACAAAAATTCAAGTGATTTATTCAATCAAAGTATTTTAAAACAAAGCAGCTTCAACTGCAGGAGAAAAATCAAATCATTTTGAAAAAAAATGTTTGTTTTAAACGTGCAAACATTAAACTTTTCTCCTACAGTGGGAGGAGGGGGAGTTTCTGAATGAACAGTATGAATTAATTGCCAATCTATTTATACAAATGAATGGGAAAAAATTCCTAATTACCAGTAACTAAATAATTCTGCCAGTTCTACCTTGCTAGACTCAAAATGCTTTTCAATTCAAAATTACTTAATTTTCAACTGAAAAACTATTACAAACTACCAGGTAATAGAAAACCAGTTAGGCTGGAGCCTTAAAGCATTATGGTGCTACCTGCTCTTAACTCGGAATGATTTTGGTTGCCCTTTTATCACATGAGCCATCAGGAAACCTTACTGCCCTAGTTTTTCTTTCTTACTACCCCAAAAAGCAAGAAGAAAAGCTACATATTTTTATTTAAAAAAACCTATTTCATCTATTTCCATAATTTGTAGATCACCTCTTACATAAAAAAGACCTAAACGAAAGGGCGACATGATTTTTAAGAGCAAGACTTGCACAAAACACAGGCTTGATACTTTGATAAGTATTCCTTCCATTAAGTATGAAGTGTATCCCCAGCTTTCCCCAAGTTTACAGTGGAAAGTGAAGTTTTTCAGCAATTAATGTTTCCTTCAGTGGAACTACGCTGAAATGTTCTTTTTTTAGGTTGTCTACAGGCCTATTTTGCACACAAAGGCCTTGTAGAGGAGCCACCCTGAAGCAACATTACACCCTGCACTCTGTGGCCTACATGGTTCATCAGGTACTAATTAGATGGCATGTTCTGTCAACACTTTCTCACTCTCCTATTAACTGATCATCCTGCTCAATTAATACAATGCAACACCAGTTCCAAACTCCTCAATATCCTTTACCTGTGAGAAACAAGGATGAAGGGAAAAAACCCTCCAAAAGGGTCACAAGGTAACTGCACTTGTGTAAGATCTGGAGTGACAATAACAGCACTATGCTGAAAGGTTAATTATGTTCCTACCAACACTCTCATGAGCCTAAGTTTGGTTTTTATCTAAGAGAAAAAGAGTAAACATAAGCAAAAAAAGCCCCATGCTTCATCTAACGGGTTATTTAATATTGTAGAAATGGTAGCAGCTTATGAGAAAGTAAACTCTACAAAACTAAGCCATTAGTAGCATATTTCTCATCAGAATATTTGCAGTTAATATTGTCACTGTTAGATACTGCGTATCAGAAAATAAGTAATGAATATTGTGCAGAAACTACAGTATGCTAATCCCACCTACCTACACAAGAGTTCCAACAACAGTTGCCCTTATAGTCTCATACAGTCAGAACCACCATAAATCAGCATCTTACAAAAACTATGAGAAATGAATTACATGTTTTCTCTGTTTATTACACTGCAGAAGATAAAAGCAAACGAGAAAGCAGCTGCCAAACACAACACGCTACTGCCACCTAATGCTTACTAGAAGGTTACATGAAAAACATGTCATTGTTTCTCTGCGCTACACCAGCATGACCAAAAACAGAGACCAAAGCAAATGAAGTTTATTGCTGTTTTTAAATATCTGCTTCACGTTTCCTCCCTACGGGCTTTCTACATTGAACTGATGTGACCATATCCCTTCGTGTGCACAAAGACTGTACTGGGCAAGATGTATGTTTAGCAAGACTTGCACAAAACACAGGCTCGATACTTTGATATGTGTTCCTTCCATTAAGTATGAAGTGGACTAAGTATTTAGTGGGCTAAATATGGGACTCATTTCATCTGCAAAAATATCAGGAATGTAAGAGATGCATTCCATTAGGATACTCGCATAAAGAAGTGAATACATTCACTAGATGAGGTGCCACACTTGTTTACATTTTTGTAAGCTATCTCCTGTTGTGTAACCAGCACAATTCAGTATTGAAAAGCTTCTCATGGCAAGTATTTGGCAAAGGGGTCAGGGGGAAGAAAAAGGAAAAAAGATGTTTGGTCTTGTGTTAAAACAGCGCAAAACAAAATTACTTTGAAGGTGCTCTTCTTATTTCAGTGATTTTGCAAAGCGCTTTCTCTGAAATGTGAAACTTGTTCGCTTCCATGAAAAGAATGATCCCAGGTCTCAAACTTGCCTTCCTAGCCCACAATCAACCTTTTCAACGTGTTCACTCAGTTGGCAGAAGTTAGTGGGGAACATGGACGGAGCCGCTTCTTCCACTCGCAGAGGAGAAACAGAAAGCAAAGAGTTCCTTGTGACAGTCATCTTTTCATAGAGAGACTTAAACTCCCCCAAAGGATGGCTATCCACAGACAGCCGGACAAAAGAACACGGAATTTATCTTCTTGATTCATTACTTCAGTCCACCTCTTCTTCCTTTTTTCCCCAAACACAAACAATCTTTAAGCTTTTTAACAACCTCAGCGTTCTCCTACCTGATCTTTTTATCTGCTTTGACACTGATTCCAGCCTTCACTGTCCAAACTCCAGGATGATTGTTATTCGTAGCAAGTGTTCCTCATTTGAGGAAAAATAAAAGATGACAGGTTCATTTTCCTTCTAAACTCTTACACCTTATCCATTCAATGATGTTTTTCTAACAACTCCCAGTGATCAACTGGCTGATGAAAACTCTGTCTGTTCTTCTCCCTTTTCTCCTCCTTACATAGTCAAAAAGTGTTGCGCAAGTATCAGTCTGAGCTTCCCATACAACATTCAACTCCTTGCATGTGTTACACACATTAAAGAATCTTTTCCATACCTTCAGGCCAGAGATAACCACTGCTATACACACCATTCAGCACAGCAGACCTCCAGCTTCAGTTGAGACACACAGGAACCATCAGAACAGAAATATTTCAGATATTATTGCTGCTCCACCTGTTACTACAAGGAAATATTTACTGTGACTCAGGTATTCGCAGCAAAGCACCATCAAGACAGCAGATAGGAGGAAACAGGAATTTTTCCGTAACATTTCAGTTATTCATCACCCAATGAGTAATTTTCAAAGAAAACACCAACAGACATCCCAACTTATTTCTTTTAAAAACAGAATTTAAGAAGTTTGGATTAAATGTACACAGCAATATGCAACAGTTAAGCAGACCACATAACCGCCAGTCACTAGCAGCTGCACAGTAAAAACACAGACAATGACACTATCAAGCCAATGCTGCAAATTCTTGAGAATTACTGGAGTTTTCTAAAGTGCAATTAAAAACAAATCACTGAATAAATTACACTGTCATAAACTCATTAATTTGCATATTGGATATATTTTTTTTCGTTATCATGCTTCAACATCCTTTAAACTTCCTCGGCCTTCTCTGATTAACCCCAAAATTTCACCACAACATCATCTTTCACATTTAAATCAGACAGGTTCATAACCTGGATTTCTGACCAGGGTTTTGAATGGTTCTCTTATTCACTGGCAAAAGCTCAGTCTTTTGTCCAGTTGGGCATGAATCTAAGCTCAGAGACATCTGAAAAATCTGCAGAGAGATCTGCTTTTCCTCCTCTATCTTTAAGTGTTTGCTGCTAAAATCCCCATCTTCTGCCCACCTGTTTTAGACGTTTAACTGCAGTAGCAGCGGGATTGCCCCTGTAGTTCCGACTTTATTTTTATAGAGGGAATTTCAACTTCCATGGAAATGGTCAATTTTAATTTGATGTTAATTGTAAAAGTCTTGTGACTGCAGAGCTGGTCTTACACTAATTAGTAATGAAAAATACTTTATTTCTGCAGTAAATTATTAACGTCTAAAGATTATATCATGTAGAACTGTGATCCTTCTCTAATGCAATTGCTTTTTTTATGGTACTGTAGCATCATGATACTGTTATACTACCTTGAACTTAAACTCTCTTACTGGTTTTACCCACTGAGAGTGGGTCTCCACTTTGTTCAATAATAACATGAACATGAATCTGCTACTTTAAAGCATTCCACCCCTCAAAAAACCCAAGCAATTGTAGGTTTTTATTTGAAAACTTTCTCAAGATAACCTAGTGCATCGGCAAGGGAAATGGACTTAAAGCTCTGCCGCAGCAATAACTAGTCCATGTTACAGAAACCTAAATAATGAACTCTTAGTAGTCTCTGGGAAGATCTGACCCCATTAGACAGGGAAGAGTCCAACAAACCAGCAAGTAATTACACCATATAACTTCCATATTAAATATTCACACTTCTGATCCTTTCCAGCTCTTGAACAAACTTAATGCTGAAATGAAAAGCAAAAGTTTTAGTTTCTAGGGATTAAAAAATTAAAATAAACTGTTGTTGTATAAATAAAAGCAAAGATTAATTTGGCTAATGAAGGTATGAAAATGTGTGAAAAGAGAACCTATGGTACATCTTCAGAAACAACTTCTCTTTCATTTTCTTCTGCTTCCAGGGCTACTTATTTTCCAATGAAGAGCCACCCAATAGCCTCAACAGCTACTTTAAAAAGCCTTTTGGAAACTATGCTATACAGCAGAAGATAAAGCAATAAAAACCCCACCAAAAACTAGCAGAGGAAAGAAGAAAAGAAATTAAGCTTTCTAAAATTTACAGGAGCATAATGGTAAAAATAAAAATATAAAGGGGATTTTTAAAGCTCCTTTTAAATTTCTGGCCTCTCTGATCATAATTTATGGTTTAGAAGTCACACTGAACAATGTGCCATCGTTTAAGCATACGTTAATTTGGCCCTAGTCATATGGTTAGCAAGCTAGCTTAGGCAAATGCCACTTTCATGTGAAAGCAACAATCAGAACACACCAACCAGGGTTGCTTAAACTACTGAAAAACATGGGCATGAACTTTTCCAGCTGACACGTACAGTAGCGGATGAAGGAAAACCCAGAGGATGCTGTTTCCTGGCTGAGGAACATCCGGCAGAAGGGCAGGTCGAGGCAGCATCCCCAGCGGGCACCACGGTGACCTGCACACCAAACACCTTTCTGGGGGTGAAGAACATCAACTGCCTCCATACCCCACAACTTCCTGACCTTTGGAATACTTAAAAACTCACAGGCACCTTTAAGAAGTCAGATTTAAGCGTGATGCAAAATAATCAAAGTCTCTAAGGCACTTCTGCTGCAGAAATCGCTATAAAAATCTGGAATATTGTGTCCAGTTCTGGGTCCCTCAGTTCCAGAAGGACAGGGAACTGCTGGAGAGGGTCCAGCGTAGGGCAACGAAGATGATTAACGAGTGGAGCATCTCCCTTATGAAGAAAGGCTGAGGGAGCTGGGTCTCTTTAGTTTGGAGAAGAGGAGACTAAGGGGGGACCTCATTAATGTTTATAAATATATAAAGGGTGAGTGCCATGAGGATGGAGCCAGGCTCTTCTCGGTGGCAAACAACGATAGGACAAGGGGTAATGGGATCAAGCTGGAACACAAGAGGTTCTGCTTAAATTTGAGAAAAAACTTCTTCTCAGTGAGGGTGACAGACACTGGAACAGGCTGCCCAGGGAGGTTGTGGAGTCTCCTTCTCTGGAGACATTCAAAACCCGCCTGGACACATTCCTGTGCGACCTCACCTGGGTGTTCCTGCTCCAGCAGGGGGATTGGACTAGATGAGCTTTTGAGGTCCCTTCCAATCCTAAACATACTGTGATACTGTGAAAAATCAGGCCTTGAAGTGACCACAACTTACACCTGAATAACACTTTACAAATTGCAGGGTTTTTTTTCATTTTCTTGAAAATATTTCTTTTAGCTTTCGCCATCTCTAGGAGCAGTAGATAATCTCTACACTATTTGAAGCCACTCATGATACCAAAATAACAGGTTAGGCCCTAGTCAAATTATAACTTTTAAAATGGGCAAGAAAAGCTAAGTGTTTAACAGAATTTAGCACTCACTTTAGAAGACACATGGGTGCAAAACACATGAAAAAACCACCTACCTCTTATGAGATAAATTAGTAAACGTGTTACACTGTATTCAAATAACACCAGAAGGCCCACAGCCTGTTGTACAGACAACGCTTTGATGTCTTAGGCAACACCAAATAATTAAAAAGCATCTTGAGAAGTTCGATTCCTTAAAATCAGAGGCCATGAGGTGTTCTATAACTCCTACACGCACATCCCATTTCATGGATATCGCACCAGCATTTAAAAATAAATAAATAAAAGAAACAAACACAGAAGCCTACAAACAAAGCACACAGAAATCAAAACAAAGCACAAACACCACATACAACCAAACAAACACATAAGCATCCAGTTATTGCCAAATTTCATAGCCATATTGACAAAAAAATCTGAATGTAATCCATAGACTCACATAAACCTTGCATCTAGTTTGGACTGGATTTACTCCCACTGCTGCCGTAAAGGATGCATTCACATCTAGAATGATCACCAGTTTGGTGTTAATTTAACTTCTAATTTGAGGCTGGTTGTGGTTGGCAAATTTCTCCATCTGCAGTAAGGAAACAACTTTGATAGTGTGTCCTCATAACTGCTAAAAGGCCACACTTTCCGATGACTCAAGGAAATCATGCGAGAACAGCATCCTCTGCTCGCTTAGCCCCATTCATTATTGATTCTTTTGCCATTGATATTTAATAAGCACTCTAGATAGACTGTCTGAGCCTCTACAGAACTTCCCCATTTTAGGAAGAAATAGTCAGAGAGATGTAGATGAAAAGGTAAAGTCATCAGCTAGGAGAGATCAGCAGCTGTAGAGGAATAATCCAACGTTTTCATTACTTGAGTTCCAATAGCGACATGAAAGAGGCCAGAGTTAAACTGAATAGACTGAATCCTATTTCATCAGAAAATTATATTAAAAAAATACAACCACCACAAAAACCAGGTGGGTGAATCGAACAAAAGCTCTCATGGCTTAACCAGCAGCAGCAACACCAGCTTGATCATCAAGCTGTTTGAACCAGTGACTTCTATAACACTGAGATTCACTAGATACTACAGAATAACCAATTTCTCAACTTGAAAATATGACCCCTTGTATTTTACTAAGATCAGAAGTAGTAAGTCAGATGTAAAGAACAGCTCAAAATAAAACTACCCAGAGTGTAAAAACAATAGTCCTTTCCACTAAACTCCGTGGCTTGCCTTTCTCTCTGTTGCAATTACATTAAATTCAGTCATGCTACAATCAGGCTGCACTAAAATTGTTGTATTTATACTGTCAAAATACAAAATCAATTTTCTACAAGTTAGTGAAACTAGAGTTAGCTAAACATGATGATCTGTTAAGTATCTCTAACGAGTACTCTGCTGATCAAACACAAAAGTAAAAAACCTGCAAACGCTATTAAAAAAATACAGACACTGCATAATTTTAATTATGAAAAACATTATTATGAGACTTCTGATACAAAGCTCGAGGGGTTTTCATTTTTAAGATTCAAAATCTCAACTTAAACTCAGCATGAAAAAGAGATCCTCAATAGGCAGGTGATTTCAGGAATAACACTGAGTTTATTGTGGAAAGAACTCTAAGACAATGAGGGAAGCAGATCTTGAACTTTACGTAAATACACTCTGCGTTTCTGTTATTGCGGAATTTAGATGTATACATAAATCTGATAAGATTCAACAGATCTTTTTTGTCTCCGAAAAGACACATATTTCCTCCACACAAGCTCAATGGAACAGTTTCCTCTTGAAGTTATTTTGCTTCACTAAGTTAAATTTCTATTAATGTCCTTTTTCATTGGTGCTGAGAGTTATTCTCACCTATGCCTGATGCTCTATTTTCAAATTTTCTACTCTTTCAAACAGATTAAATGATCACCTTAACACTTTGTATTTATATACACACACCACCCCTTCAGATAAGATAATCTCTGTAACACTATATGTTAAATGGCACATTTTATTTCCTTACCATATTAGAAATAAGAGCTTCCTGCAAACTCTCTGCTCAAATTACATGGATTTTCTTGAAGATTAGGGCACACGTTGTAACAGCAGTATATAATTTTCCTGCACAATATTTTTTTTTCCGGTTGAAAGGTATCCTATAATATCATCAGCATCCACAGGAACAGACACCTGATTTTCAGCTAGAAAAGCTTATGTGTTGGTGACTTTATTCTCTGTTAAATGCAGTTTTCAGATATAGCACAGCCACACAAAAATTTGAATACAATCTGTCAACTCATTCTTTGACCACAAAGTGTCAGACCAACAGGAGATGTAAAAATTGTGCAAATAATAAGATGGTGTAATCCTTCCCCCAATATCCTATTTTTGTTACTCTAATTTTATCCCCTTTTAATTTTATACACATTCGGAAATGGAACATAAGCACCATCCTTCCTAAAAGCCGTACAGATTCCTTGAAAAACTAAGTAAACAGCATAAAACCTGTTTATCCATTGAACAAATCTTCTTGTTGAAACTGTGTATGTAATTGTGGATTAAAAGGCTATAGTGTCACCTAAATGTCTCAAAACCATCAGCATCTTCCAAAGACAGATTAAAGACCACACTCCTACTACTTAACACATTCTCCAAATCTGTTGCAATTCCTTTCAGAGTATGGAAACCCAAGTTTCCTGTGGTTCAGAAAGTACTTTAGCATGAACTTTAAACAGCCAATCAAGGAATTTTTGCATTGAGCTATGCCGGCTACAAAATTTTATAAATATGAACATTTCCTTAAATATTTACAAGGTAAGAAGGAAAAAAATATTGATTTAAAAAATATCACTACTTTTAGGCCAAACCTGCTCTGTTTTCTGTATCAAATTAATACTATTCTTAAAGATGGAATTGGAATTATCTGTAGCAAAATAATTCACTTCAACCTAGGTTGTGATCTGACCAAATGAAAAATAAGCAAAGCAAAGCAAAATACGGCACAACAGTAAGTACATGCGTTCACGCTAGTAGAGTGCATATGTACAATTTTATTTGTGATGGGTCATTAACCTTTTCCATCATCAAA
This sequence comes from Columba livia, assembly GCF_036013475.1. NCBI lineage: Eukaryota > Metazoa > Chordata > Aves > Columbiformes > Columbidae > Columba > Columba livia. The sequence goes on from NC_088606.1 coordinate 61,666,439, forward strand.
TTGTTAGAATTGACAAAACCAAGTTAGAATTTTAAACCTAATCCGTTTTAAGTGAATTCACTCTTTTGAAATGGTTCTTACAAACCTACAATTCAAATGTTTTTAACTGCGTACTACTTTGAATTATTAAGACCAGTCATGAGATTTAACTACAGATATAGTTATCTTTTGGATGACATATGGCAAGATCTCCAACTCTTTAGCTTTGGAAGTTTACATCTGCCTGTTCATTCAAGATGCGAAGCATACACATGTTGACAAATACAGAAAATAGCAGATGGCAAAAAGCAAACACTCCACATGAAGCACTGGGGATTATTTGAAGGCGGCTTGGATTCAGATATTTGCCATTTTTATTTTAACAGCAGAATTATATTTAAAAATAAATTGCACCATCTATGATGTTTGATGCTAATGAACATCTGTAATAAGAATATTCATAATTACAGATTGAATGTCATATTAATTGCAGCTCGTATCCAAGATGCAAGTTGCTTTATAAACTTTTGGATTTTAAGATAATTAGCACATGACATTTCTTCAGGAAGTTCACTTGTGCTGCTACACATAAGCCAGAAAACTTTCTGTACTGACCATATAATTTGTCAGGAAATCTTTTAATATGCAATACATGGCTGTGCTCATGGGCTACTCCAGCTTCTACACTGGAGTTACTCCCACAAGTGACTACCACAGTACATAAAAACACCTGCTTGTAGGGCTGTCCTCTGCCCACACCAAGGGGGCACTTCTACCAGCACCTTCTGAACAGCTTTAGCAAACCCAAATAAGCACTTTGTGGGTTTGGGGTGAAGCTGCCAAGAGCTCTAAGCACAGGCATTACTTGGGGAGCTACGTCATATGAACGGGGCACAGCAGTTAAGGTGAGGGGTCCATCCCATGTGATGCTTTTTACTAACGACAAACACTGGATGCATAGAGAATACTGTCAAGATAGGACAAACATAAAATAAATTCCACCAATATTCAGAAGTCCATAGCTCATTGATTTCTGAATATTTTTTTGTCTTCCATGAAAACCCAAGAACTTTCTCAACCATGTAAGCCCTTGGACTCAACAACATCTGTGACAATGAATTTCACAGTGTAACTATGTGCTATATGAGCACTTTTTAGTGAAGGTATTGTGCTGTAGTCTCTAGTCACCCCTGTAGCCAATGAGTTTTTAGGGTGCATAGAAATAATTATTGTTTTATTCCCACCATGCTTTTACAGACTTCAGACTGACTGTGCTAGATGCTGTATTAATAAGTACACAAACGAGTAGAGTCTGGAACAGTTCAGCTAAAAGAAAAAGATGAATAGAGACAGGACATATGGTAACAACAACAGACAAGCAGCAGCAGATCTGCCTCAGAGAAAACACCTACAAGTAAACATCAGCGTGGCTTTTTAGTCAGAAAGAGAGATCCACCACTGATAGCAAAAGAATTCTGAGCCAAACAGCAAAAGAAAAAGATCCAAAACATATCTTAATTTTCTCTAATATTTCTCACTGACTTTTTAAGTAAAGAGCACTAACCATTTGGTTTGGAAATACACAGGTTCTACAGAAAAGTTACAGTACTTCATCTTCTAAGACTACAGGCAGTTATAAACCAACAGTTGTCAACTCCAACAATTCTCACTTCATACACTTCAAAATAATTACATGAAAGTACAGTGCTAGAACACAAAGGGTAAGTTTTATTTAAAAAAAAAAATTGTACAGGAAAGGCACTACATAATTTTGGTTCTGTAGCAAACAGCTCTAAACAATACCTATGATTGTAACAAGGTGGATGGATGATGGCAGAGCGGTGGATGTGGTCTACCTTGACTTCAGTAAAGCCTTTGACACAGTCTCCCACAGCATCCTCACAGCTAAGTTGAGGAGGTGTGGTGTAGACAATAGAGTAGTGAGGTGGGTTGCAAACTGGCTTAAGGAGAGAAGCCAGAGAGTGGTGGTCAATGGTGCGGAGTCTAGTTGGAGGCCAGTATCTAGTGGAGTGCCTCAGGGGTCAGTGCTGGGGCCAATATTATTCAATATATTCATTAACGATTTAGACAAGGGAATAGAGTGTACTATCAGCAAGTTTGCTGATGACACTAAGCTGGGAGGAGTGGCTGACACGCCAGAAGGCTGTGCTGCCATCCAGAGACCCAGACAGGCTGGAGAGTTGGGCGGGGAATAACCTAATGAAATTTAACAAGGGAAAGTGTAGGCGGGGAATAACCTAATGAAATTTAACAAGGGAAAGTGTAAAGTCCTGCATCTGGGCAGGAACAACCCCAGGTTCCAGTATAGGTTGGGAAATTACATATTAGAGAGCAGTGTAGGGGAAAGGGACCTGGGGGTCCCGGTGGACAACAGGATGACCATGAGCCAGCACTGTGCCCTTGTGGCCAGGAAGGCCAATGGCATCCTGGGGTGTATTAGAAGGGGGGTGGCTAGTAGATCGAGAGAGGTCCTCCTTCCCCTCTACTCCACCCTGGTGAGACCACATCTGGAATATTGTGTCCAGTTCTGGGCCCCTCAGTTCCAGAAGGACAGGGAACTGCTGGAGAGAGTCCAGCGTAGGGCAACGAAGATGATTAAGGGAGTGGAGCACCTCCCTTATGAAGAAAGGCTGAGGGAGCTGGGGCTCTTTAGTTTGGAGAAGAGGAGACTAAGGGGGGACCTTATCAATGTTTATAAATATATAAAGGGTGAGTGCCACAAGGATGGAGCCAGGCTCTTCTCGGTGGCAAACAATGATAGGACAAGGGGTAATGGGATCAAGCTGGAACACAAGAGGTTCCACTTAAATTTGAGAAAAAACTCCTTCTCAGTGAGGGTGACAGACACTGGAACAGGCTGCCCAGGGGGTTGTGGAGTCTCCTTCTCTGGAGACATTCAAAACCCGTCTGGACATGTTCCTGTGTGACCTCACCTGGGTGTTCCTGCTCCAGCAGGGGAATTGGACTAGATGATCTTTTGAGGTCCCTTCCAATCCCAAACATACTGTGATACTGCGATACTGTGATTTTAATGCCATTATTATACATAGATTCACAGTGAAAGAGATATATTAATTCCACTGCAGTATTTAGTTTAAATTAGCCCCCATCTAAACACAAGAGGTATTTTACATTGCGCCCCCTATTGCTTTCATTAAGAACAAACAAACCATTATTAATATTTTATTAGTAATTGAGAAAAACTAAAACATTAGGAGGTACAAGAAACAACTATTTCTGTTAAAGACGGAACTAAGAAGCTTGGTTTCCAAAGTGCTCTCCTACACTGATTCTTCTAATGTTTAATAGTGAGGACCAAAGGATTTATGTCCTATATCTGCATGCAAGCATCTTGTAAAGCATTGAAACTTAAAACACTAATTACACAGATCAGTTTCAGACAAGGAAATCAGTTTAGTAGGAAGCACTGCAAAAGAGTAGATGTACAGCAGGATTGCTTAGCAAATTCAACTGAAGTATATTAAAATTTGTACATTTGGAACATATTTCATACTGGTGAAATGACCTTTAAAGCAGTTTTCACTGGGGCTAGAAATAAAATCAAACAAACAAAACCAAACAAAACCAACCAACCAACACATTGATTTCAACTAACAAAACTCAGTCTCCCTTTGACTGGCATTCTCTTTACCTCACTTCAAAATCCCAACTTCTTATCACATTCGTTCTGACACCTCAAACCAAGCCAGCAGAGCTGTGCACGTGCTCTCTAATGCCCCACCAATACTAAGAGTCCTGCTCACAGCTACCTAAAGGGATACATAAAAACAGAGTTCTGCTCACCTTCTTTCTTCTTCTCTACCAGGCTGCCAGTTTTGAAGAAACTTAGGAATTTAGTTGTCTTAGGACTTCTATATGGCTATCAAATTCAGTTGAAAATGGTCAACGGTATCAAAAAAATACACGCCATTTTCCACAGAAAGCCCAGCCAGAGCATCTTTTGAGCAAAAAAGGAGTCAAGCAGAAGAAAAAGAACCATATGAAGTAACCTGGTAAGGCTCTGAGATTCGGAGGACAGGAAATTTAAGAGAATTTACAGAACATCAAGTCTTAGTGCATGACCAAAAACACGAATCCACAAAAAATTAACCAGAAACTCTCAAATAAAAATGATGCTAACATATTTTCCTCCTATACATTTTCTATTTCATTACTACAGATGATCAGGAAGTACTTCTCTTTGTATCTGGTCTTTCCACATTCGAGGATTGCATTCAGCACACTGTAACTGCATGCATCATAGTAAATACCACAAATACCAATTAGCACATTTCATGACTATGCGCTACAAACAATGACCTTCTTTGACATGTACACCTGATTATGCAGCACCTGATGAACAGGTATTTGGCTCAGTTCACTCATGAATGTTTAGCAAAGCTGGTAGATGTATTGGTGTTTTGGAACCAGAGCAACACAGCCCCTCTTTGTGAAATATAATGATAACTCATAAACTCCAGGTATTTATTTCAAACCTAAATCAACCTCAGTGAACTGTTATTACAAACACACTCTGATTAATCATATTTATACAAAAACCGTAAAAACAAACCCCGAAATTATCTTATTGTTCATAAAATTTATTTTTGCACATCTTAAATAATAAAAACATACTTACTAATAAAGCAAGTTTTTGGTACTTCCGTTTGAGTTCTGCCGGACTGTCTGATGGCTTTGCACCCAGGATTTTGTACCAGTCCTTTTGTGTTATCCTTTCAAAGGCCATCGTCTGACTTTGAAATGACTTTCTTAGCACTGTGTAAGAAAATTAAAGAAATATAATTACTATTTGAAAGAGAAACAGTTAGAAAAAGGAAAAATGAGTGTGACAAGTTACAGGATCATGAAATAGATCGCAGCCCTCAAGCACATCTACACAGGATCTACATTGTACAAAACCAGCTTCATTCACCTGGCCATTCGACCCCATCGATTGCCATATGTGAAGTTACACTGTGTTTCCTCTCCCAGTATCACGCTTCAGAAGCTGTCCATACTCCTTTAAAAGCATTTTGCGTTTTAACTGTCTGAACTCTTTTGAACCTACCTACATTATATAGAGACTTTTAAAAAATACACTTTTTATTTTGAAGTAATACTGTGCTTATGAAAAAATTATGTACATAAAGGTGTGACATTTTGGTCAATTCTGGAATGAGATACAAGCAACAAGACAAAACATTATGGCTCAGGTTTTGCACAACAATATTCCCAGTATGGACTCTCCTTCATCCTTCTGGTAAGAAAGCTTAACTTTTTTAACATTAAAGTAAAAGAGAACATAAAAACAATCAAACAAAAATAAATAAAAGCATGTAAAGTTAGCAGAGTAAGCAAAACCTAACTAGTTATTTGCCTTTTATTTCTGGCCATCTATCATCAAGCTAATGACCCAGAATAAAAACAAAACAAAACACCACCACAACAACAAAATAAACAAAAACAAACAAACAAACAAACCAAAACACAAAAGACCCCACCCACAAACAAAGAAAAAAAAAAACGACCCACAAAACCAACCAACCAAACCAAGCCAAAACCAACCACCCAGGAGAATTAAATGTCAGGAAAAGCACAGTAACGCTTGAGCTTCAAGCAGATTCTGAGCTATACTGAAATCCTAAGCTTGTAGTAGCTGATTAATTGTGAGCTTTCTGATAAGAAATAACTCTTCCTGCAGGGATTAATTTTGCAGGTTTCATGGGTTTATTTTTATTTATATAGATACAGATATATACATATAGTTAAAAGGAACAAAAAGGCTCTTTTCTTTCCATGTCAGCACTAAAACCGATTCCTGTCGTACTTAGAATAACCCTTTTTTTCTCCTGAGGGAAGACAAGTCGGGTTTTCAAACTTCCCAGAGCTCCAACCGCACAAGGTCCCACTCGGCTGCTGGGGGTCCCCCCTCTTCCTTTGGGGCAGCACCACATATTGCCCCCCCTTCCCTCCCGCTTCTCTCCTTTCCCCAGGCAGGCCCCCTTCTCCCTGGGGAACCCACGGGGGTTTTTACCACCCCGCGAAACCACCAGCCCCGCCCGAGACTTCGCTGCCACCCACAGCCCGTCACGAAGCGGTGGCTGCGCCGCTGCGGACCCACCCACCCACAGCAACAGCTCCGGGACGCTCGGGCCTCGGCGGCGGGAGGAGCCCGGAGAGACCCGCGGAGGGAGACCCGAGAGGCCTGCGCAGCACGGAATGCCCTGCCGAAGGCTTTACAGCCGCCTCAGCAGCGGGGCCGGGGCGTGAGGACCGGCCAACCCCACCAGCAGACAAACCCCGCAGCCACAGCGAGCGCCCACCTGTCCCGCACCACCGGCCAGGCGACGGAGGCGGCCGGTGCCGCGGATAACTCGTCCGGCGGGAAACAACGCCTCACTGTGGCGGGCAGCAGGGGGACGTGTAAATTACGGAGACGCCTTGGTTGTTTCTGCCCGGGCACTAGTGGCGCTGGCACCGGTAGGAAGCGGAGCCGTGGCCGTGGCTCGACGCCGTCTCCATGGCGACCGGCGGCGCTTCTTGCTGCGCAACTGACGCCGGGCTCCGTAAGTAACGGCCCCGGCCGCCCTCCAGCGCTCGTTCTCGGCCCGGGGTGAGCGGGGACATCTTTGCACTCGCACTTTCCCCTCAGAGATTCCGTTTCCAGCTGTGCCAAGACACTGGGAGCCTCCTTGCCTCTTCCCTCCGTTACGCGAGAGTCCGGGCCGCCCCGCGCTCCCTCTCCCTTCAGGGACTCCACCAGGTGCGGGGAGACCCGAGGCGCACCGGGCACATTTTGGCTTCCCGCGTTGCCGGCTTTCCCCCGCCTCCTCGCCTCGGGGGCACAGATTAGCTCCGGCACCGGGAATCCCCGGGGACCGGCTCGGCATTCGGTGGCCACACGGCGTCGGGTTCCCCTGCCCGGCTACCCCGGTGTCTTGGGAGAAAACCGCGGGCACGACGGCGGCTCCTCCGTCCGTCCTCCTCATTGCCTCCCTCACAAATTGTTAAGACGATGGTTTATTTCTAGAAAGTATTTGTCCTAAAGGGGAAGGAAGAGCATCCTCTTAGTGATAAAAAAAAATAAGCTCAGGAAGTAGACTTTTAATGATGTACAGGCGTTTCTTCTTTTATTTTTTTAAAGCTTAGGTTAGAGCTGTAAACTTCAGCTACTGTAATTTCATTCAATCCTAGCTAGCAAAATCCCTGATATTAGTCCAGAATCAGCCCACACTATGCCTTTGAATGTGTAGCACACTTCCTTTGACACTATTGTAATGCAACGTGTAAGAATTAAAGCAAGTCTTGTCATTTTTCATACCCTTTGAACTGTTTAAATGGAGCAGCAGCCAGGCTGTACAGGCGCTGGTGGGAAGAACTGGGAACGTTGTTCTTGGCGTGTTGTTCCCATTCACCGCCAGGGCAGGAGGGGTGTGGGACAATCGGGGGTGAACAATAATCAAGGAGAATTTATTTACATTTTAACGTGGACGGTAGAGAAGCAAGAGGCTTTCAGGGTAGGTGAGAAAAACATCTAATCCCCAAAACTACTCAAGACCTGTGCATCAGTCCGATTTATGTCTATCCTGGTCATCAATGTCTCTACAAAATAGTCAGTATGTTAGTATTTTGCACTTTTCTGCACTTTTTAAAGTGGGGTCAAACTTGTAACATGAATGTCCATAGTTGTCAAAAGGAAATTGCACTTGGGTGGTACAAGTACCAGCCCTGGAAAAAAATCCAGCTCCCTCTGTCAATGTGGTGTTAATTTCTGCAGCACTAGTGTGAGTAATGAGTTATATAAAGTATGAGCTAATTTACGCAGTCTCTTTTGAAATTAGAATTTACCTCTAAGGTAAAGGTTTCAGTATGATTGCAGGAGTTACTTTCTTCATTTTGGCTTGTGATCAGCCCAACACATATATCACATATAACTTGGAATGGGCCACAGTACTTCATATGTTCCCCTCAGCTGTTGATTTGGGCTGGTGTGTGAACAATTACTGATGATGTAAAGGGGAGGAAATCATAAAGGATAGGCTGATATATTGGCGGTTGATTATTAAACCTGTGCTTTTATCACAAATGGCTAATATCCTCTTACAGACTGATATCAGTTTTTGTCCTTTATGCGTAAAGTTATTAAATGTTGCATATAAAGTTTTTCCATTTTAACTTGTAATACGATTGGTGCCTGAAGTGAGCTTGTAAAATAGTTTAAACTCAGAGTTATTTGAGAGATTGGGAGCATTTGTATCTAATAGTATAATTATCTGTAATTAGTTGTTCAGTATAAAGGTAGCTATCAGTGTTAAGGAATTATTTCTGAAGTCAGCAGAACAATGTTGGAGGTGAAATACTCTTTTCCATGCATGTTCAGCAGTTGTGCAGAAGTAAAAGGAAATTGTTTAATATAACAGTTTGGTGTTCATGGACTGCAAAATGCATAAACTATGAAATGAAATCATTGCAGGGTTATTGGGCCTTGTCTGGTACTACAGTCTTTGTGTCTCAGATTCTCTTTTAATTTTAATCTGTCCAGTTTCAGAAATCACGATATTATGTTTGGGTTAGTCTTGGCTAGTCATACTCTGTCTGGTCACAACGACTTTTGAAGCCATTGATCAATCTCTAGCCAATTTGATAGTATTTTTTCGCTAGAGGTATCAAAATTAAGTCAGCTCAAGATCTGGTAAAACCAGATGGGTCTGTAGGGGAGAGATACCAGGGCAAGACTGAGCTCAAACGCTACCTGATGTTTCTGGCAGCTACTGGCTGGTAAGTCAGTATATAGTTCCAACTGGCCATAGGATTTGCTGCTTTTCCCTCTTCTGACAGCAAATTGAAAGCAGGTAAAGTGACATGGCAAGTGTAAGTAACTTACCGTGAAAGTCTAGAACATGAGGAGACAGACCATGAAGTCATGGAGAGGATCTGGGACTGTTGTCCTGGAACGGGATGTATAGGACCCAGGTCTGTGGGAAACCAGCCTTCATTAGCTACTTAAACAAATCATTATATGACAATGTATAGGAGCTGTTAATTTCACTGAAGCTGAACATCTACAGATGTTTAAAATTTTTCTTGTTTAATTTAAGATAATTTGTTTGTAGGTTGGCTATTTTAGACGTTTTTGTGAGACTATTCAACACTGTAGTAGATGCTTTATTTGAAACTGTCATATAATATTGTGCGGTGTTGATACAGAAATATAGGAAAATAATGATTTAAGGAATTAACTGGACTACTGTGTACATGTTAATACAATAAAAAATTACTACAAATGGTGGAGTGGCCCCTTGTCATTTTATTATCTTAAGAAATTGCTGGAACATCCAGACCTTTTCAATTTTTAACTACATTTTTACTTCTGTAGGCAATTGGTATTTTTCAAAGTGTTGTTCAGAGTAGTAAAGCTTTTTTGAGGTTTTTTGTTTGTATTTGTTTTATAATGCCCCATGTGTGTACAAAAGGGACGCGCAGGTTTTATAAATAACAGAAGACAAGTCTTTCTCAGATTATTTAGCATCTAGAATATTCAAAATATTGGAAAAATTACAGTTTTTGCAACAAACACCTTTTTGTAGGTTGAAAGGCGAAGTTATTTAGTATAATTCCTATCTGGACAAATGCGTCCTTATCTGGACAGCACTTTTGTTTGTTAAATTACAGCATACACTGTAGTGCTCTTCTTGATACAAAGCGCTACATGTGAATTAGTCTGTTAGCTTACTTGTTTCTTTAATTAACTAATGGTTTTCCAAAAGGATAGTCTTCTCTGCTTTCTGGTTTGTCTGGTAAGTGAAAAGAACCAGGATTCATGGGAATAAAGCCTTGAAAAAAGCGCCAGATTACCTCATTTGAATTTTTATGGACTATGGGACTGTTCTGAGACCAGTGTGTTTTATCTAACAATCAATATTAAAAGATGGAAAATTCCTCACTTGCGAGAAGGCTGTTTCGACAGCTAATTATCCTACTGTTAAAAATTGTCCCTAATTCTAAACTTGGATTTGCCTGGCTTCTATTTCCAGCCATCAATTCTTCTTACACCTTTTGCCTTAAACTGTGGTGTTTTAACATCTGGTATATATAGACATAAACAAGCACTGAGTATTTATTTGGTTTTGATAAATTTAAGATATTAAGTAATGCACAAGTATATATTTTGTCTTAAATGATTTTTTTTTTGTAGTTAGTCTTCATTTTTCCAACTTTTTAATGTAGCATTTAATAATATGTTATTTCATTATGGGATCTCATTAATACCCCTTCAGGGTACTGTTTTCATTCATTAGTCAGTACAGTGGCCCAAGTTTTCTGTCAGAGCTGTACTAGACAGCTGACTCAAAAGAATGGTGTAAGTGCAAATTCTGAATTCTGTCTCTTGGGAGCAATTGTTTTGTCTGTGCAAGATTATAAAAACCAAAACCAAACTAATTTGTTCAACCTTGAGCAACATTTGGCTTCTTTTTTTAATCACAGAATCACAGAATCGACTGGGTTAGAAAAGACCTCAGAGATCATCGAGTCCAACCCTTGGTCCAACTCTAGTCCGTTTACTAGATCATGGCACTAATCTAGATATTAAAAATCCTTGGAAGAGATAGGATTATTTAAAACAGATTTTTTTTTTCATTGTTTTAAGAGCAAGGTGTCAGAGATCTGAATGTCAAGTTCTTGCAGAATTTCTTTTAATTGGGTCAGATTTTTCAACAGTAAAAAGAAAAGCAAAGTTTTGTCTCCCAGGAGATGTGGATATGATAGACTAAATGTCATAATGATGTGAACAAATGAGATGTAACACGCACTGAAAATATATGTTTTCCATTAATTTTCCACAAAAATGATTGAAAATGTCTTGGGAATTGTTTAAGCAATTTACAATATTGTTTAAGAAGGTACATCTGGGCACACTGAGTACAGTCTTTTGTCGTTCATTAGCAATGTATTTAATGAGGGTTTTTTTAAGTGATAGATAGTTAAGGTAACAGACAAGTGACAGATTGTTTGTCTTTAACGATTTCCCTACTTCAGGCCCATTACAAAGCAATTAGAAATCTGACAGCATTTTTACTCTGCATTACCGATCATCTAAAGTGATGAGAAATGAGAGGTGATGAATATTAATTGTATATTTTCATATAATTATCATAAATTATTACCTTGTCTAGTGTGCTGCAGGTGGAGTAAAATCAATGGATGGAAATTCAGTCAAATACGATAATTTGAAAGATTTTATGACTTAGTTTTTGTCTTTAAAGTGCAGTGTCAATCAGTCTAAACCAGGCATAGATTAACTGAGGGAAATAGAAAGACACTCATACCTTTCCTTGCTTTGCTAACACTGATCCGCATGACAATTATTTCTCTTCTGTAGCCTGCCGCATTTACACTGGAGTTATATCGATGCCTGTGCAACTTTTCCCCATAAATATTTACTTAATGTTCGAACATTAAAATAATTTAAAAGACGAGTGGTTGGCCAAACCGAGAACCAGCTGTTCTCATATTTTTTCACCCCCTTGGTATATATGCACTGTAACTTTTTGCTTATTTGCTTTGCGCTTTTATTCTCAGAGGACACCTGCCTCTACCAAAAATGAGGGGTGTTCATATTACTTGTTTGTTTAAAGTATGGACCTTTATTCAAATATTGTTCTGAACACGTCCATAATAAACAGGTGTTACAGAATCTTACTTGGTTCCACGCTTCAAGTAATAAGTCTTCATGACACCCATTGCATTGGTCTTGAAAGTTCGAAGGAGATTATCAGTTCCTCTTCAGACAGAGACAAAGAAGGCACGAAGATTGAAGTGTCAAAGGAACAACGAATTTGGGTGTTCTGTTTTGGAATACGAAACTCCTATAGCTTACAGTACCTATCTTTGTAATCTATCTCCTGTGTTCAGAGCGAGATTTCATTTACAGTTAGTGGAAAAACTACAAAACCAGATTTTCCAAATCAGATATCTAGAAAGTGTGGCTAGTGTTTGCGTTTTTCCTGGGAAATTTTGCTTGGTATGATTTATCCAATATCACTTCAGAATTTTAAGACAAAGACAAGAATGATATCCAATTTATCTGGGGCAGCAGACCTTAGCCATGAGACAATTCTCTCTTCTCCTGCATTTCCCTGCACATTTCTGGCTCAGTGAAGTGAGTGAATTGGAGGAATCATAAGAACAAATGATTAATTCACTAAGTCTATCAGAATCCATGTACTTTAAGTAAACTAAGAACTGCTTGTGCGAATTTATATTTTTATCTTGAGTTTCAGTGCTTGACTTTGCAAACTTGATAATTTAAGCAAACTGCTTTTGAACAACAACAAGCTACGGTCTTAATTAGGTTTGGTCTATGAGCACAAGAACTAAAGAGCAGCCACACAGGGTTAAACACGTACTTAGCCTTCTATCTCTGATAGTGGAGTGGAGTGAAAAGATAGTAAGAAACAGCACCAGTGTAGAGAAATGCTTCAGGTGTTTAATCCTCCAAAATGTGAATTTTTCATATATATATATGTAATTAATCTGGGGGCTAACAATATGCAGTTACTAGCATGTTGTTGTTTGAAGTTAAGGGTCTCATTCTTCAAGCAGCCAACATTACTTGGTTATACTTTGACAGTATGGTATACTTTAATCCTCATTTTTGTCCTAATGGGATTTCCTTTGAGACATTGCCATGCTATAAAGAGCCTCATTCCTGTCCTCATTGCCTGCAAATGGAAAAGGTAGCATGACTAGGCTGGCACCACGATGTCCCTACTGCTGAGGCCTCATGGTCATTTTATTGAATCGTATTTATGCTGCATGTTGTCAAGGTCCAATATTGTTCAAGTTTAAATTATGCACAGATAAAATAAACTGTCTTTTTATCCCCAGTTATATGCCAGTACGTTATATAGTAAATGTTTTCATATGTTGTCATTTCAATCCCAGCACTGTCATGTAGGCTCAGTGAAGTTAATTAATAAAGAATTGCATCATGCTCCATGAGATTCTATCCCTCTGCAAATTCCAAAAGAGTGCCATTTTATGGCTCTGATTTTTTTGTGTCTGCCATAGAATACAGTTTTTATACCCATTGACTCTCTCGGTATTAAAATTGCAGTTATGCCTGGATCGCATGTGGATTTTTCAATCCTCTTTTCTTCCTGTCTCTCTTGTACATATGTCCACAGTCTGCAGTAGTCACGTGCTGCTAACCATGTGGATAAAGCCACATGTTATGTCATATTTCTTCTTTTTAAAATTCCTATAGTGAAAAGACTGAATAAGAGTCCTTTTGTTGATATACCTTGATCTTTATTCCAATATACTTAAACCAACTATTCAGATGTCTGAAAACCCTCATCAGAAACAGGCATGTTTGGTGTCGCATTGGTTACTTGTTAATGCAAACTGTGATGTACACAAAGGTAACGCAGCAACAACTGTGGTGTCTATAAAGCTTGCAAATGTGACATATCGACAGCATTTCACAGTTTATGTTAAAACCAGCTTCTTGAGAAAGGTAATTATAAAATGAAATATTTAGTTCTGGTATTTAGATTATTCATTTTATTTTAATTGGCTTTTTTCCAAGATAATTGGATGTGTTTCCACATGTTTATTGAAGAGAAGCACTAGGCTCATTGGCTTATTGCTTATTTTCTTTAGAGACACAGTTTATAATTTATCATACTTTTGATTAACATTTTTCCATTATGTAGATTATTTTAAAGACTAAAGTACTTTCCAAGCATGGCGACAAGTAGTAAAATGCCTTCTAGCATTACAAGAAAGAATAATGTTGCCATACTTCAAATACTATTTCATTCCATATATTTTTCAGTCTTAGCTTAAGCAAAACTCCCATTGTCTTTTCAGTTTGAACTGTAAGATGTAGTTTGAAGATAGAGCTACGCTGATCTAATGACTTGTTGTCAGTGAAAGTAGCAAAGTTCTTCTGCCGTTCCTTTTTCACCCGCTTTAGTCATCTTACATCTTACTGCCCTTGCATCAGCACTGCCATTCCTGTGACCACACAGTGAAATAATTGGTGGAGATAAATGAGCAAAAATCTAATTCTGCCAAAAATGTTATGATTTTCCGCTGCTTCAGCTCCACTGAACAGACTTGTCATGCGTCAGTGCCAGCACAGAGAAGGTGGCTGGAGAACTTGTCCAGGACAAAGGGAAGAGATGGAAGAGGGGAGCACATCTGCCCATTTGGACATCAATTAGCCATTAGATCATATCACTTTATCATCAAATTGCAGTAAGTTAGACTGAGTAAAATTTCTAAAAGTAACCACATGCTAAATAAAGCCGCTTTGAAGTAACACATATCACTAGTGCATGTTTGAAGGTTAAGATATATAAAAGAGGAATAGTATTCCATCACAGAAGATCAATCCAGTGAAAGGGGAGTAAATGTTACTGAATAAAATTTGCATTTCTTTCTGATTTTTGTCACTGGCGCTGAGGTTCATCCAGTTTAACATTACAATTATATTTCAGCAATATAGTTGGCTTTTTTGGCCCTTAGGATTACTTGGGTTCCATTGTTATCTTCATGTTGATTTGGGGAGGGGGGTTGTTGTCCATTGGTACTTCAGGCAAGTTCAGGGCTCATTGTGCTAGACACTGTACAGCCATATAGTTAAAAAATGTTCCTATCACCAAAAAAAGAAAGTAAATTTATTTAACAAAATATCTAGAAGAAAGAGGAATTCCAGAAATTTAGGATGGCAGTAAAGAAGTCAAAGGGATCATTTTGTAAGATTAAAAGGTTTTGTAGCTGTTTCCAACGTTTAAAGTTTGTCATGGTGATTTATTCAACATGGTGATATGTCTTCATTTTGTATACTGTGAAAATAATAATATATACTTCAAACACAAATGTTCATTTAAGAAATGCACAACAGGGCTTCAGTCTTGCAAAGGTTTTGTCAGTGTGGCTTTTGCAGTAGTGTTGAAAATGAAAGATTCCTTTTCACAGGTAACTTGCCCATCAGATGACAGATATCTTGCATAAGACAGTATAATTTAGGGGTTTCTCAACTGACCACGAGTCTGTCGCAATCAGTGATAGGTAAAATATTAGACTGCATGTACATCCAAAAGGCAGTGATCTATTTCAGATTGCTGTAAATTCTGACCCAGACTTAGGTACTTTTATTTGAATGTCTATCACATACTTGTTTTCCCTAAATTTAATTAAAAAAAAAAAAACAACTGACTTTTGGAAGCAATAACAAAACTCCTAAGTTCTTGGTGATGTCTTTGTAGAAACAATTTCTGAAACACAATATTTTTTCCATTCTAATAAGGGTAGAGGAGAGAGGGGGCAGCAGGGAGAAGAGGTGGTTTTGTTGAAAATCTGTATGACTTTATTTCAGGTGTTTCTGATTTTATTATATAAATAGATAATCAGATTAATGCAAGTCCACAGAGAATGCATTTTCTCTGTTTGTTTATAGCCTCCAAATTTCCTTTTCGATTCCAAGGAAAGAACAATTTGCAAAGTATACATGCATCCGAATGAAACCCTGCCTATAACCCACCATGTTCTCACAGTCTGTAGAGAAAATTATGATACAATATTGGTTTGGTTTTCTAATCACTATTTAATCATCAGTCTTAAAAAAAAGCTTATGCTTCCATTTTAGTAACAATCTTTTGTACTTCTAAATAGGAAATAGCAAACAACAGAAGTCCAATAAGTGCTCAGGAAAAATACCATATGGCATGTGCATCGTCACAAAAATACGATGAGCTCTTAACTTTGCAAATGTTTTCATGCCACATGGATGCACAACCTACATTAGCAAAAAATGTGTGAGTAAAGCCATGGCAACTTTTCACTCATGTCATTTATCAAAGTTGCTTAATTTGCTGCTGTGTGAGAAGTTGTAAAAATATAATCGAGTAAATATTTTCTTAGCATCAGTCTCAGTCTAAAGATGAAGAGAAGTAAAACGTTTAAAATATTTTTATAATTTCTCTGTATAGTATAATCTCAGTTTCACTCCAGTAAGGGGAAAAAATATCTCAAAACACTACAGATAGCTTGATTTTCAAATTTTGTCTTTATTTAAAATTGTATTTCTTTCAGTGTTTGTGAATCCTTCATTCTGGATCCATCTGTAGCTGACTTAGTGTTCCCGGAAACTGTGAAATAATTTTGTCTTCTCACATTTCTTCAGCTCTTTAGATACCAGTTCTTCATCTTTGGTCAGATGGTAAACTGGAATGCTGAGTCATGATGTTAATAATTGATTTCAATCAGGAGGGCTGACGATATTTTTGTACCAAAGAAATTAGAAGCGTGATTAGAAATGACAAGATACTGCATGTATTTATTGAAGAGACCCATTGTGTCCTGAAAGCCCCTGCCAGAGCCCAGCGAGGGATGGCTGTGCCCTGAGGACCAGGCTGTGGAGCAGGGGCTTTGTCAGGCCAGGCCCAGCCGAGCTGGCAGCTGGGACAGCCAAAGCCTGGCTTATCAGGCAAGTCAGTCAGTGAGCCAGGCTCAGGATCAGACACAGCCAGTGGTTGCCAGGCCAAGCTGGGGGGTCAGCCTGTGAGCTGGGGCCTGGGTGCAGATCAGCAGGGCCCATGGCTGGTGGGGGACACCTCAGGCAAGGCTGAGCTCTAGAACTTCGGCTTAAAGGCAGCTCCCAGCAGAGGGGCCAGGCCTGGCCCAGGCCGCCCTGCAGAGCCGTCTGGCAGTTCCCCACGGGCACAGCAGGGAAGGAGAGGCTGCCCTCAGCTGCGCTGTGTCTGAGCTGGCCCTGAGCCCAGCAGCAAACCCCAGGAGGGGAATGCAGCCAGGGCCCTCACGGCCATTACAGAGCCCAAGGTGCTTCACAGAGAAGCATGGGAGCAGATGGCGGCCATTTTAACTGTGCAAGTCTAAGTGACACCTAAGTACCAAACTTTTACAGCTTCTTATTTACTCTGTTATCTACCTAGCTAGTAAAACTCTGCTATGGTGACTCAATTATCAGTTTCTTTGTGAGCACTTATTCTGGTCAAAGAAATGTCCGTTCTAATTTTTTGCCCTGATTTATTTTCTATACTGTGGCAACTTCATTCCTCAAGCATTGAGTAGGTTTGTGTGTTCCCAGCACTGAAAGAAAATCCATTTCTGTGGCATTTGGGGTGAGACAGATGTATTGGCTGCCGTCTGGTTTCTTGGCTAAGTAAGAAGTGATAGTAAATGCTGTCAGATTATTGTGATATTTGAAAAAGGATTGTTTTAACATTTTGTTCTTCATTAGGCACCGGTTGCCTAACTGAGCAGTATAGTTTCTTTTCTTCTCTTTAGTCTACTGGAGAAAAACCTTTCGTGGCCTGTGGGATGCAAGGGTTTCAGTGGGGAAGTGACAGAGAATGGAGAAGCAGTTTCTTTCTATTCATTGACTCGGAGATCCAGGATAAAATTTTCATTCAAGCTTTTGGCAAAATTCCCAACAATTTTAGTTGGACATGAGTTTCACACACAGCCTGTACTTATTAGGTTATTACTCGGGGTGTGCTCATTTAGAATAGATTGTAGTTTAGTGACAGCCTGTAAAAGCAAAGAGTATTAGGAGAAAAGGAGAAGATTTGGCTTTCCTAATAAAAGGAAAATAAACATCACTTTTTTCTTTCCAACTTCTGCATGAGTTGAGAGCAGTTTAGTTTACTTGGCAGGTGTGAGGTTTGTGGCATTATTTGTCGAACAAGGTCCTTCCCAAAGTGATGCAGATTATGTGTGTAAAGCTGCCCTTTGTTGGGTGAGATATTATGAAATGAGTTTCCCAAACATATTAAATTTACCAAGTATTAGGCTTTGGTTTTTATCAGGTAAATGTTGTATACTGTGAGTTTTCTGTATAATCAAATTAAATTTAGAATTTTTGCAAGTCTTATGATTTTTGTTAATGCAGGCCTGTACCAGAAAATGCTTTAGGACCATGATATGTGAAACATCATGTTCTCATCTGTCAATATAAAGTTATATTAATATGCTTATCTGGACCATGTATGCACATAGTGCAACAATAATGTAAGTGCAAACAAATATGAAACATGTATGATGGCTGGAGAAAAACACTTTAACAATGCGAACAAATAATGAATAAGATTGCTTAGCCCTTCCATTGTGGTTAAGATCTGATGTTGCCATCATTTTAATTTTTAATACCTTCGGTAGATAAATAAAATACCTTTGCCATGCAGATAATGCTTTTCTTGAGAAATCCAACACGAAGTACAAAAATAAAAATAAGAAGATACATTTGAATATGTAAATGTAAATTGGAGAATATTAGAATAAATCACTATATCTTTTGAACGACTACTGAAAAAAATAAAGCAAAGAATACAAGCTTGTCAAATATGCGGTATAAATACATAATTTAGGTAAAAATGGATGACTAGATGTAACAAAGAGACGACCAAATAATGAAGGGCTAAAGGGTGGTTGTTACATCTGATGTACTTCATTGTATATTGTAAGTAATTGCTATCCATAAAAAATTCCGTGGCTTCTGTATAAGAAAAAGAGACAATTTGACAGGCAACACTAGTAGTAAGCGACAGCAAGTACAAATCCTTGGCAACTGTCATTATCCTGCTGTTGAATTCACATCCAAAACTGTGTGATAACTTTGACCTGTATGGCTGTTACTGAGCCAATGTCTGTTAAAGTAGCTATTTTTTTTTAATTTATGGGAAAAAATATAAGCCATGTGCAGATTTGTGTCTTCAAACATTGTATGGACCATTTACTTTTCCTTAGTATAGTGTTTTCTGTTTAAAGAGAAATGTGCTTTAGTTAGACAATAATAAATAATTAGAAAGTTGCATTAGAGCAATAGAATAAAAATTTTAATCCGATGTAGCTAAACAATTTCGACATGTAGAACTCACTGAATGTAACAGTTCCTTTTGAAATAATTACAAAAAGGCTTCAGTGCTTTGGCCAAGAGTAAACAGCAGTTTAATTGCTTTTAAATGGGGAAAAAAAAGTTGTTGGAGCGCATTAGTTTTTTAGGCTTTTTCATTTTTTTTTCCCATTTAATTTTCTGATTTAAAAGTATTTTTTCTCTGTATCTATCTGGGCATCCTTACTTGTGCCATAGAAATAGGATCACAACATTTTGGTGTTAGGGGCTAACAACGTTTACTGTTGACTAAGAAGAAATTTTGCTCTAATACACAGTACCAGGCTGTTTTTCCTGACTAGTGAATGCCGTTTCAAACTGGCTCTTCTATGAGGTTTCCACATATTAAGACTTTCATTTTGTGGTGTTTCATCTCCAGAAGGATGGGCATCAGGGTTACATCTAAATTTGACTTTTCTCCAAGTATAAAATAGCTCAGCAGTGAAGAGTAAGTTACTCTTGGTAATTGCACACTTGCATTTTCTGTTTGACAGCGCCTCAGTTAAGGAATTGGAGTGTATCCACAAGTACCCAAAGGTTTACATACATTGTACGTATAAATAGTTCTTATGATGGTGGGAAATTTTAAGAAAAATCTGGACAAGGACTGGTGAAGAGTACTAGTGGTAGTCCTGTAGGTATTTTCCTTGTACAGTGTAATTTAGTGACAGGAGGTTTAGTAGGTACTATATATTCTTGAAGAGTAGTAGCCCTGTAGTACTGTAGTAGTACTGTTAATATTCTTTAAAAATAGTTCCTGAGTAGTAAATAAGGATGTCATCTGCTAAAGAAGGACGTTATCTGCGGAATAAATAATGACAATTATTTTTATTGTCTAAAGAAATTGGTTTCTGATTTTGTATTTATTTTCTGCTTTTGAAGTGGGGAAAAAAGAGCCTTTTAAGAAAAAGCATTTACAAAAAATGATGTCCTCTTGCTGTCAGGAGTCAGGATTCAAAACACAGCACAGTGTATCCAGACTCATAATACTAAAAAAAGAGTTTTCTTTGATTGAACTCCAATATTTAGTATTCCTGTGATAGCAGATTAGTTTAAGGATTCCCTAGGTAAACATACTGCAATCCATGTGGATGAATTTTGAAGTTCACATTTGTTGTGACATTGTTTTTTGTTATTTATAGTTGGTATATTCTAACACTTAAGAATTATTTGAACATGAAAGAAGAATGAGGGCTCGATCTCATCTGATTCCGCTCTTGCTTCTTGGTCTTTGGCACTGCTGTTGGCACAGTTGCACTAGTGCTGATTTGGGTCTGACTGGATAAAATTAGATTGTGTGATCCTCACAGGGGTGAATATTCCATCTAGACTTTTGGCCTACACTATACGGTAATTTTGTGCCATTATTAGGAGCCTCAAACTGGAAGGTGTTTTTTTCTCATTTAAAAAAATGGTTTTATGCAAATAAAACTTTTTTTTAGCTTTATGAGATAATTTTGTGTTCAGTTTGTAATAAGGAAAGCTAGCAAAGACTCAGTGCTAGTGCAGTATAGTATAGTTGAAATACCTACTGTGTTTCACCGTAATCCTGTCCCACGGCACTTTATACAATTCATAGCTTGTGCAACGATTAATTGAACTGAATTCTGAAACCATTTTATAGTTTTCTGAAATAACACAGTTTCATAAGGTGTTTTCCAACTTAAGTTATTGTAGGCTTTTCTGAACTCTCTGCAATAAGTACTAATTTAAAGTAGTTGAAAGACCAGAGAAAAATTATGACATTTTAACTATATTTATCATATTTCCGTTTCAGAAAATGTTTCCCTCTATGTGCAAAAATAGCTGTTAACAACGTTGAAGGGAAGCAAAGCTCTAGACAGCTTGTGTTCGCCCGTAACATTCTCTTGCAATCAGCAATGGTATCAAGAAGGTCAAGACTGCAGGATTGTTCTACACATCAAATAAAATCAGTTCAGAGCTGTGCTGGAGTATCAGACGTATAGACAGCTACAAATCAAGCAGTACAGACAACTTCTCTCTTATATCACCATTCAAGAGAAACAGAGCTCAAAGTGTGGCCACAGGTCCACTAAGGTAATCAAAGCTCTTTGTTGCTTTTAATCATGACCACTGCAGTTCGGTCACCTTGTAATGATGATTCAGTTGATATTCTAAAACAAACTTGGCTAATTTTTATGAAGATTTCATGACCTAAAAGTTCTCAGAGTATATCCTTTTTAAAAGGGTATTGATTTCATCAAGCATTTCTGAAAGACAAATAAAATGGCAATAAACCAGGCATCTCACTTTGCTTTACAATTTTTTAATAGACTTAACACTAGATAGGTTATATCCATCAAGTTTACCCTCTGTAAAGAAGAATGTGATTCTCTGTAATTAATCCAAAATGAATTGATTCTGCTTGTCTGGAAAATCCAAGACAACAATTGGATTTTGCAATGTACCATAAAGGCGATTAAAGCAACGACCTGGTGAGCAAAAGTGTATTTTAGTGTGTTTAATTGAGATCACCTCATCAAAAGCTTTTTCTTGCTAATGTCTTCTATTTTGAGTAGGTAAATTATTGTAAACTGAGACAAACCTAGATGACTGCTGTTATCATTGTGCCCCCTCATTTGTGTGCAGACATGACCTCAAATAGGATACAAATGGCTCTTACATTTCTTTCTTGTAAATGTTTTCTGAAAGTGCTTTATTCAAAACTGCTGAAGTATTTGTATGACAAGACATATAGTTTGATACACCTGTCCCCTGGTGGATGAAAGTCTGACACTCTAAAACCAAAAAGTGAATTTATAGTTACTTTTTAAGGGGGCCACATCCTGCCGTTCATGTTTATATGGTTTAGTAACCAACACCAAAGTAGTGATGCTGATCTAATAGCATGACTTGCTTTAGAAATGCTACAAAGAATACAAGTATCTAGAAATATTATGTGGTCATTTTATCAGTCAAGAAATGTGGAAAGTGTAAAACATGTGAGATTACCACCATGACATTGTGGTTTAAGTGAAGTATCAGTTCAGTGCTACTCGAAATCAATGGATAAACTTCTAAGGTTGTTCATGGAACAGAAATTCAAATTCAGGCCTCAAGGCAGTTTTGAGTTCTGCATGGGAACCTCTTGTTGCAGACTGTGATGAAGACCGTATGTCACAAATGGCCTTGCTGAAGTGTGACGTTTTGTTACAAATCTGCTTCTCTCCATCTTTCTTTTTTTTCTTTTAAAAAACAGTCTTACTGTGGTATTATTCAGAAGTTGTCTGTGGTATGAGCATTTTAAAACAGTATTATGATTTTTTTAAATTGAGTATTAGTTCATTTAATTTCATTCTGGCAGCTGCATTGAATATATTTTGCTATCTGGGAAACAGAAACAATTAACAATAAGCCCCACTCTGCAGTCACTATACACGCATAATTGCTGTCAACTTGATTGAAATTTTGCCTGAGAAAAGACAGTCATCACTTCTTACCTTTTAAACTAGAAGTTATAATCTCCATAGTGCGCACTGCAAGCACTCTTTAATTACAAGTTTTCTCAGAAAAAAAATATCTATATTTATTTGTGCTGATAGATTTTGAAAAATACTTTCAAAATTAGGTGATGTATTTTCTTATGAAATTCTTAAGATATTGCATAAAAAAACTTCATAATGGAATTAAGCAACTGCTTTCCAAGTATTCTAAAAGTTCTGAATAAATTCAGTTTGGGATAGATTAAGTCTGTTTTGCTTATAACAGTCCAATTTCTATACTTTTCTATACTTATGACTTAAGTTTTGGGAACTAAATTATCAGACTGTGAAGAATTTCAACGATCATATGTTCAGATCGTCTTTTCACACAATTACTATAATAAGTTATTAAAAAAATACAAATACCTTGGATTGTTTCTTTAAATTGCTAAACCGGACTTTTTTTTCAACAGAATTACCTGTGCTCTTTCTTTCAAAACTCTGGCATGTCCAGGGGACATTTGAAATATCCCAAGTTGTTAAACAGCAGCCAAATGTAATCAAATTCATAGCTTAAAAAATGGCAGAAGAAGGATCTTTGATAAAGTTTGTGTGTCTTTAATTAAGGCAGTAACCTCTAACAGAAGTTCTTTTGCGTGGATGAAGTTCATTTGTAGCTTTTCTCCTTTAAAATGAGCTTACATGAAACTTTTCTTCCTTTTTACACTATTCCTAAAATGTGTTACTTGTTAAAAATCCTTATAAATGCTAAGTGAAATAAATGACAGCATAATGTACATTATTTGACATTAAGAGGCAAGAGCACAATACTGTTAAACCAATCTTTTTAAGGTTATGTGTTTCTCTCATGTCGTTATCCTATGATTTCTAGCAATAACAAAAACACTAAGCAACTTGCAGTGCAGTTACTATGATCGGTAAATTAGTTGCGAGCGGATTTATTTTATTTTCAATTTTATTCTTTCTGAGTAAACCTGGATCATAAAATAAATATGTTTGCAATCAGTATTCCTTACCTCTCGCATTCATTTAGCTGCTGGAGGAGTGCTCGGAAAACCTGATTCTGAACATGGCTGCACGATGAGTGTTCTTGGCAGACGGCTCTGAAGCACTAGAACCTAAAGACATACCCCATGATGCCGACGTTTGTATTTCAACTGGAGAGACCTTTTTCTAGCCATTCAAAAAAATAAAAGGTAAAAAACCAAACCCAAAACTGAGAACCCCCAGCAAATGGCTTAAGGGGTGCAATTAGAAATGATTTTCGTCCTGTCTTTTTGCATGGTTTAACAAAACTAATGTTTACTCATTTACAGCTCAGTAAGAGGATAATGTGCTTAATGAAAGAAAAATCTACTGACAGCCACGTTTATTGCCCTTCATTAGCATTGGTTCTTAATTTAATATAGATCTGAATAGACATTAGGGAGCCTGCAGGAGGTTAAATGGTGAAAATGTAAAGAGATTATTGAATTTACTGTTTAGTTTCAGTGACATCAAACAGACATAATTAATTAGGCTTATTCCACTAACAAAAATAATCCAGAATGTGAGACTGGATTAATTAATGTCGTTGTTTAAAATATTTGGAAGTTTAATACAGCACTATGCAATATCTACTTTCCTATATTAATTTTAGATTGCTTGGTAAGACCATTATTAATTTTCCCCATGTTCTCATTCCTTGACCAATCTGGTAAATGTTTTATTTTTGACAAGATGGGGGGAACTATTTCTGAATCCTTTACAGTTTAAATGTGAATGTAAATGTTTCTGTCATATTTTAAGATCATGAAGTACATTGATTTCTTCAGCAAATTTATGGTAATGTTTTACAACATTAGCTGAAATAAAGTTCAGTATAAAATTAAAGATAATAATTGGGTAATCTATTAAACCATTAATTCAATTTTAATTGATATAAGCTAATATATAAAAAAGCAAAATTGTAATGAGGATAGGGTATGTGTAGGTAGGAATCTACAATTCCAGTGTACAATTCCAGTGAGAACTTCAAAGAAGGTAAATTATTTAACATTATGTGAAACATTGCAATTGATATAATCTTGTAGCAGTAAAATGTGATACGTTTTTAAAAAGTTTGGGATAGCAAAGAAGAAAAACAAAAGACAAATCATTCAACTAGTGTGAGTATTTTATATATATGTTGTATATATTTTATATATATTTCTTTGGGGCATTCTTATGTACTTTCTTTAAAAACAAGCCCTGGCTTTTATTTTTCTCCATAGTTATTAAATAGCATTTGTTATCTTGAGAAGTATTAGGAGACATACTGTAGTGTTAAATATTTCATTCTGAATTTAAAAATAGTTAAATGATCTTTTGCTCGTTCTTTTACAGATTGATATTACTTAATGGAAACATATTTCAGGAAGATATCTATATAACAGACATTACTGGCTATTTGCCTAAGAAAATGTGTACTTCGTAGCTCGCTCTATACACATAAAAAGCCAATATTATGTGGTAGAGCCTTTATAATACAAATCCTGTAATTAAAGGTGTGTTTACATATTGGTGATGGTATTAGTGAATGAAATTTATGTTTGTAAGCCTGCGCCTTACATAATCAATTTTCTATATGATAATCTGTTTTATATAACATATAGATTATTCTGAGTATGATACAGGTGATCCATTCACTAGAATGGCTATAATGAATGGCCTATATATGCAGTGAAAGGCACAGGTCTTTGTATTTATTCTTGCAAAACTGCAATTTTTACTGTATGAATCACTTAAACGATCCTATTATTGCAGTGTTTTTATATGAATGCTGCTATAATTTGTTTCAAAGTCTTCACTGGTATTTTATTATAGTTTCTCCATGCGTATTACTTGAGTGTTATGATAGATTTTCAAATTCATTAAGCGACTCTTTCTTTTTCTTTCTTTCTCTCATTTTCCTCTTGCAAGCCAAGTTCAAAACAAAAACTTGTGTGCTTTGTCTGCAGATCTTTGGCTGTGTTTCCCTGTGACATGCACTGCTGTTCTTTTAGCACCAAAATGTTGGCACACATTACTGAAAATTTCACACCATCTCTTGCTGGATCAGCAAGCTTAACCTACCAAAATCTGGTGTTGTTGAATGGTTTTTGACTGATAATCAATCTTTTTGCTGCTCGACAGTTGTTGCTGGGACACAGACTAGAGCAGGTGGCAGATGTGCCTTGTCTTTTGAGAGAAGAAAGAGTAGGTGAGCTTGGGCACAGAGTAACATATTGTGTGTCCATTAAAAGGGTAAGTATAACAGCAAAAAGTCACTGCTATAAGTAGAAAAGCCACTGATACCAGAAAATAGGCCCTTTTCCACCCCTGTTTACATGTTTAATAGAACTGGGAAATGACAGTTATTAATAATAGTGTAGAATTCCATGTGCTCAAAATCAGAATTGATGTTAAAAACATTTGTAAATTCTCTGCATAACTCCATAGCACTTTTTTCATTATATATATTTTTTATTTATACATAATATGATTGAACAATGTATACATATTTAAGAAGTTACAATATACTTAAGGAAGATTTTAGAAATGTATATTGATATAGCAATAGGCAATATGTATTTTATATTTTCTTTCTGTAGCCCAAGACTGGGAAGAGAGCATAGAGTAGAATGACTTGTCAGTATAAACATCCTGATTGCTGCATTTGAGTCCTTAACGCATAGATAACAAGGTCAAATGTCAGTAGAAAATCCTTTTTGCATGGGAATGGAAGATCAGTCATATACTTTAAAGCCCCAACCCTGCAAATAGGTACAAGTGATCCCATGGAAATCAAAGAGACTTCTTACATATGTAGTTGCACATAAGTATTTGCAGGATCAGCACCGTTGTGGAAATCTGTGTGTCAAATACTGCATACATCACAAAGTCCGTCACAAAGGTATCATCTTGCATATGCTTTCATTGTGTCAAGTGGCATAAATACCTGGATAAAATATAATTCCTAGTGATGCTCATGTGTTGGTTTATTTGGATTTATTAACTTTCTCATTTTTCTGACATATTGAAATTTAAATTGAGATTTGGATTAAGTGAATAAGGACTCAAGCTTAAGTTGACAGATCGCATTATCTGGGATAAAAACTGGAAGTCATTGCTTCTTTTAATTTAATTCAATATTTATAATAAATATGAGTAATGTATCTGTTATAAGGTACCATTCCAATAGGAGTTTAGTCAACAAAAATATTGAGTATCAAGCACTTAAAACACATTTTTGGGGGACTATTGTGTTGCAGAACTGTGCCAAAGAGTTAATGCTCTGTAGTGTGCTGTTCTTCCTTGTAATTTACATATGGTCATGGTCAATAGTCGTATTTAATTAATTGTTCATTAGAAATATATGGGAGATCATGTACTTCAGTGTTTGCAGACGCTTATGTGTTTAGCAGTTAATTAATCTTAAAATATATATTTTTAATACTTTGTGTTTCTCCTGTCGGCTTTTACTGCACCCCCACATCTCTTTGTAATTGAGTTTCAAGGTGTCTCCAGTGTGCTGCTTCATTTTTTCCTCATTAGTTAAAAAATTCTTAAACTGATACTGATTTCTTTCTATCAAATATAATTCCAGTGACATTAGCAACCTTACCCAATGAAATAATCAATCGGTTATCACTCTTTCTTAAAATGTTTGTGCATTTTATCAGTTCATGCTATTGTGGAAAACATGGATTCTTCTAAGCTTCATCTTCGATTCAGTAATTTTGCAGTTTCTGTGTTAGTTATTTACCTTGAGACAAAGGAGTTTCGGCTGATCAATCAATTGTTCATTTAGATTGCAACCCAAACCCAATTATGCTCAGGACTAATTCATTGTACTATTATATATAGTATTATATATTATATACTGAGAGTAACGTCAGTGATTTCTGCAGGAGCCTGCAAGAGCAGCAAAGCTAAGGATTTATACAGATACATGACAGTACCAACTAGAGCTCCACTGGCTATAATGGGAGCTAAGATGTCTAGCTCACAGACAGCTATTTTATAAGTAGGCACCTGATTTAACTTTGCTGATCTGAAACCGAATCACTTCCTAAAGACAACATTTTGGCCCAAATGCTGTTGTTGCTATGCCATGCTCACATACGTTTTTGGAAGCCATACTGACAAGGGTTCCTTGTGTGGTGCATGGTCTAATTTGCTGATCACACAGGTGCTTTTTCTGATTAATACATCTTATTAGTCAGGCACAGAGCATTGTTTATGACCTACCTCCAACTCTCGTTCTGTGGATCACTGGAGTAAAAGAACCATCTTGTGGCTTTTGATTTGTGCACCAGAAGCAGAAAGATATTCATGGTACATTACACAGATTGCCGTGCTGGCTTGGTGGCTGGATTAAAAGATGCTGTATCCTCTACTGCTCCTTCAAGAGTATTAACAAGCATGCTTATATGAAGTATTTGGTGCAAACTTTTTAAAAAAGTAAGCAGATCCAGTACATTTTATTTCAGTTATTGACATTTTCCAGTCTCAAACTAAAATAATTCTTTTTTAATTACATTTTATTAATATGGTCAAAATGTTAAAGAACTAAGTTAGTGCTTTCTATATTAATTTATTACGATTAACAGTCATTTCTCTATTCAATAGTAATTTTTATAAACATTTAAGCCTTCTTTAGCATGATCTAATACTTTTGAACTTGTTATTACTGTCCATGACCACTAAATATGGAAACAATTAGTACAAAAATGAGGCTACCTTGCCAAAATATCTGTACTCTTTCATTTGTTGGATGTGTATGTTTCCAGTAGTGTGCTAAAACTAAAAATAATAAGATTTTGCCTCTTTCATTAATGTACTGTGACGAGGAGGCCATTAGGAAAAGGAATCCATATTTAGTGTTCCTAAAGCTGCATTTCAGGTCTGCATTTAAAGAAAGAGTTAGAGATTGTTTTGTTTAATAACATGTAGACATCAGATGATCTACAAAATGAAATAATTTACCAAGACAGGTTCCAATGGACAAGAATGTGTGTGAATACATTTAAAATAGGACATCTTTTCTACAGGAGTGTCAGTGAAATGATGGATTCTTACCATGCTAATTATTGACCAGTTTGGAAATGTTTCAATTCCAAGCAGCATTCTAAATAACATAGGACTTTTTTCTGATCAACACATAATAACTGAAGTTGTCACATTCTGTTTTTCAGAAAACAATGCATCTCCTCTGTGAACTTGAAGTTAATACATTTTATTACAATTTTTCCTGTAATTACTTTTTATATGTTATTATCTCAATGCATTTGTACTGGAAAGCAAATGTCACTCCAGTCTTCAAAAAGAGCAAGACGGAGGACCCGGGTAACTATAGACCGGTCAGCCTCACCTCCATCCCTGGGAAACTGATGGAACGACTTATCCTTGGTGCCATCTCATGGCATATCAGGGATAAGAGCGTCATTAGGGGCAGTCAACATGGCTTCACCAAGGGGAAGTTGTGCTTGATCAACCTCATTGACTTTTATGAGGACACAACAAGATGGATGGATGATGGCAGAGCGGTGGACGTGATCTACCTTGACTTGAGTAAGGCATTTGACACAGTCTCCCACAGAATCCTTACAGCTAAACTGAGGGAGTGAGGTCTGGATGACCGGGTAGTGAGGTGGACTGCGAACTGGCTGAAGGGAAGAAGCCAGAGAGTCGTGGTCCATGGGGCAGAGTCCAGTTGGAGGCCTGGATCTAGTGGAGTGCCTCAAGGGTCAGTACTGGGGCCTATATTATTCAATATATTAATTAATGATTTGGATGAGGGAATAGAGTGATTCTGTGATTCTGTGAGTGTAAATAAGGGAAGAATTCGTATGAAATGGCATGAAAAAATGTTATTTTTTTTTAAACTGTACCAACACCAAATTATTGTTTTCTTGAAAATTTGAGTATTAATTCTGTCTTTCATTAGTCTAATATTAGCAGTTTTAATTGCTGATCATTTACACGTTTTCAATTATTCCCCGAAGTAAAATGTAACTTCATATTTTTTTTTTAATAGGGAATATAATATGCTTTTTGTAAAGTAAGCTCTAGATTTCAGATTCCTATCACACAAAACATACTGAAAACCGTTCAACATTCATTGATGAACCTAAATTTTTATTTGTGTTGTGTGAAAAGCATATTAACGTCTTTTCACAGTCTGGGGGCCTTCTTTGGACATTAACACCATGACCTCTTTTCCAAAGACTTCATAGAAAAATTCAGGGCAAGGGGATGAAAAAGGTTGATTGGCAGAAGAGTTGGGATGTTTGTAATTTTAATCAAATTTAGAATTAAGACATACTTCAAATAATATGTCAGACTAGTGTTAATGAGTTTAAAATCTAATGACAACTGCTGTCATTATTAGTTAAATATAGCCATTGTGCCTGTGGCAATACGTGATGACACTTCAGAACATGCAGAAACAAAAAACTCTCAAGTATTTAAAGAAAAGGGAGTGACTGTAAACTTAGTTAACACAGGAATGTGACCTGGGCATAATATGTTTCCCAAATACTGAGACATCTGTAATTTGAACAGAGAATGTAATTGAATGCAACATTACATGTTTACGAAACTTGGGAACTTCCTATTTCATAACTCTATCAGGGAGTTTCATATTTATTATATTAATACTTAATTGCATTAATATATAATATATACTTCATATTTATGTCTCTATTCCCGTTCTGTACTCTTTAGAATCTACCACCCAATTTTCAGAATCTTAAAAATTTGGAACTGAGAAAATTATATCCTGTTTTTAATAGATTAAATATGTTTTTCAGACTATAAGTTTTGGATTCATGAGGCTGTGAAGGTGGTTTGAGGCATTGATTGGTATTAAGGTGAGGAAAGGGAAAGAAGTTAAAGCAAAGCGTGTCTGAGTACATTCACATAATATAATATATAGCATACAATATCTTTGTGATACCATACTCTAGTCTCTTTAAACCTATGAGTGTATTCCTTTTTATTATCATTTGAAGAAAGTTTCTTACAGCTCTGTATTTTTTTTTCCAGCAATGGCAGTATAAGGCAATTGTGAATGAAGGGAATGGTTGTTGGGAGAAAAAGCAAACTGAATTTTGAAATAAGTTCACTGTAACAGGAATTGCCTGTAACGCAGAAACCTGGGCTCAGATCATGAACAAAGTAGTCACTACTTAGGGAATGTCTATGAAACTTCAAGTGCTCTGTGGGTTTGTATTTGTTATTCAGCAGGTGTCGTTCTTCATTTTTAATAGTCAACCTCTATGCCATTGTATCATTAGGAATTCTTTTTCTGGAGGAGGGTATTCCTTGACATATGAATTTGAACTGTAAATCTGCTATAGCAGCAGTATCAGCATTACTGTGTGGTTTTGGGGGGGTTACTTCCAGTTAGTTAATATATTCTGCTTATCCACAGTTGTCAATGTATCGTCAATTTGCCCAGTTAATCTTCACTTTCTGTACAAAGTCGTTGATTAGTGTTACTGATCTTGTTTGAATCACTTGAACAGCTAACATTAAGCATAGCACAAAGCATATCATTTCATTTTCAAAAATTATGGTAAATTCTGGCATTAAAATTTATTTAAATGTTGTATATAAAAAACTAGGCTAAGATTTGTAAATTTGCAGTATCAAGTACTTAGTGTTAACTCAGTGGTTAACAAATTAAGGTACATTATGGTTGGCAATAGCTTGTACAACTATGTGCTACGCAGTGGCAGATTACTGAGAATCAGAATAATTTGCCTTGAAAGGGACCTCTGCAGGTGATCTGGTCCAATCTCCTCAAATAGAGCTAATGTCAAAGGTAGGACAGGTTGCTCGGGGCATTATCCAGTCAAGTTTTGAAAATGTCCAAAGACAGAAATTCCTCAACCTCTCTGGGCAAGCCGTTCCACTGCTTAGTTATTGTCAATTTGTTTTCCTTCTATTTAGTCGGATTTTCCCATGCTGCAGCTGTGGCTGTTTCCTCGTGTCCTTTTGCTGTGCCCCTTTGAGAAATCTCTGTCTTTCCTACAGCCGTTCTTTAGGGAGCTGAAGATTGAGCTTAGACCTCCTCCCAACCGCCTTCTCTCCAGGATCTCCCAGCCTCTATTTTTACATAATGATGCTGCCTTTTATTCCCAACCCTGAAAGTGAATGGAATCCACTTGTTTTGTAGTAGGTCCTTGTAGAAGATCTAAGTATTTAAGCAATGCAAGAAAAACATGTCAAACAGTTGTCTGTTTCTTATCCTACTTATTAGTTTAATAGAGTATAACCTCTCTCCCTACAAACCTTAGCAATCTTCTACATTCGATTGTCCATATTTGCTCTATTTCTGTCACATATCCTAGGCATGTAAAGACATCAAAATTTTTTTAGCATGGTTAGAAGCTTCCTTTCAGTCTCCCATCAAATCACTCTGTCCTGTGTAACAACATTTTCAGTTACAGCATTAGTGTGAAGCGTAAGGTAGCTTCAAGAGAAGCAGCATTTACAACCAATACTGAGAAATCCTGAAGAACGGAATGAAGCTGAAATCTCATCTGATGCCTCTGCTTAAACACCTTCTTTAGACATTGTGTAAAATTGATATAAAATCCTTACCCTAGTTCCAAATAAGTACTTTTATTATCAATAGTCTATAAAGTCAGACTCCTGTGGTTATTCTTTCTTTATTCTCTCAGGAATTTTGTGTTACTGCTGCACAGTCCAATAGCAGCAAGAGAGAAATCTCAGTCCAGCCTGCATACTGGGGGTTATATAAACACTTGACCACTTCTATAAATGAAACTTTACCACCATTTTTCAAGTCGTTTTTTGATTTAAATGTTTATGTCTCTTTGTCATAAAATCAGTGCTATGACTGTCTCTGCACTTAGTATATCTTAAGTATCCTTCCAGTGAGGGAATTTTGCTTTGGACGAGAGCCCCAGAAGATTGGTAGTTGTCAAACTTCTCTAATTGAGTAGGATCATGGCTGCATAAGGGTGCAGAGCAGCAACAATGTACAGACAATTTCAGGTAGGAGGAGTAATTTATTGTTGAAAATAAGGGATCACAAAGACAAGGAAGTGCCTGACTTTATGTCTACACATGTAGTACCTGCCATCTATGCATGTATCAACCTCATTGACATCTCATGCAGTCAAGGTTGGGACCAAGATCGTGTTTGGCATTTTTGGCAACTTAGATTCCTAGAGGGCTTATTCCTATTGTGCTTGGAGCTTCCTTACAGGCTTATACTGCAGAATACAGACAAGCTTGACCTTCAGAGCAAGTCTCCAGCCAGCCTTAGGGGGTACTGTGGATGCAACCTGAAAAGGTGGGCGAGATTCTTCTTTTTCACATTCTTTGGCTTAGGTGGCTATAATCTTCCTAAATTCACCTTTAGGCATCTACTTGCTCCTGTCATTCAATGCCAAGTGATCTTAAAGTTTCACCTTATGTCATCTTTTATTAAAATCTAAATAATCTGCCACTTCTTTTCCAATTACCACTTTGCTCAGGAGGAAACCAAACTATACTTAGTGCAGTGTACGTAAACTGAGAAACATCCTTTTGTTGTTACCCAGCCAACTTGTAATAAATGCTTATGTGGAAACAGCAAATATATGTGTCCAATAGCTATCTAAATGAATACCCTACCAAACTAAGTCATGGCACAGATTTAGACTAGATTTGTCAATGCATGTTAGAGCTCCTTCTTTCAAGTCTGAAAGACCTTCTGCAACTCCTCTGAAAAGATACCATTTAAAAAGATTTCCAGATGACAGCAGTCCATCTTCCTGGTCACTGATGTTGCTTAGTTGAGATCTTAAGGGTCTGTTTTCCAATGTTAGTAGAGACGTTTTTCAACCAGTACTTAAACTGGTCTTGCAACCACCTCTTTTTTACAAGCATACTGTTTTCTTGTGATCAGAAGTGGAATTCATGGGCAAGTCACGTGAAGATGTGATTCAAGTTATGCTGTTCCTATGAATTCAGAGATGCATCTTCCTCATTACTACAGTGTTGTACAACTTGGAACTTGTATTGATGGAGGGACCAAGAGATACTCAAGCCATCCTATACACTGAGTGAACAGGGTGTCTTACATGGCCAGCCAAAATATTGTTTTCACCCAAGTGGGAGTTATTAACTTAAGAATATTGTCCTTTAGAATCCAGTGTGAAGTTCCATAGCTTGATGGTCACTAAATATATTTAACTTGGAAAGTAAACCATGGTTTAATGATGTTTTTTTTCAAATTGATTGTCAATATCAACGTTGATGTGAAGAAAAATTATCTTTTGTCTTAGAACTTTAAATTGCTATGACAAGCTCAGCCATTATACTTTAATGGGTTTAGAGACATATTAACATAATCAACATATGCTTTATATTTCATAATAAAGTAGCCTCATGATATAAAGATTTGTGAATTGAAACTGATTTTTCAAAATAAGTGTCATGCATCTAATGTAATCCAACTGTAATAATAGCAGTATGAGGCTTACATTTTTGAAATTATGTGTATAGACACATTCCATTAACATTAATGGCAGTTACAAGGCTAAGGATCAAATTTTTAACTGAGTTAATCCTCTAAGTCCCACTGATTTTAGTGATCTTAGATTACTAAATAATTTTAAAGGCCTTCAGTCCCTAAGTTTTTAAATATATTCAACTCAGCCTGAATTATGATCAGTACTGTGAGTATGTTTATTGGCAGAGTTTTGATCTGTAGCTAGATAGCTACTGATTATATTTCTGCATGCAATGTGCGATGATCTCCTTTGTAGATTTAATTGTAAGTGCATTTTGTGCAGAGGCAGTACACCACTTAGAGGTCATTTTCTAGTGCTTGGGAAAGAAGAAAACTAGCAGTTAAAGTGAAATAAAAATGCCATTTGTATGATGCAGCATCAAATATGGAACTCAAAACAATGTACAAAAGGTTCAAGCTTAATTTTCCTGAAGCAGAAGAAATGAGAGGCATTTCATTTTTGTAGGTGAGAAGTGAAATGTTCCTCTCTGCTCACTGATAGAGGCATGCTAAGGTGAATTTTAATTATGACTAAATTGTGGTATTACTCTTTCATACCCTGAACATCTGTTCCCTTCAGGAATGATGATTTATGCAGGCTATCACTGCAGACAGCTTGCTACAGCTTATGTCACGGTTAGTAGGAAGCTGGTGGTAGTATCTCAGAAAATACCACTCTAAGTGGAGACAGGCCAGTGTGTATTTTTAAGGTAATGGGGAAGGGGGAGTGTGATGTGTCCGTTTTTAATTTCGAAGCCAAATATTGACTTCTTTGTTGTTTTTTTTTTTCTTTCAGACCATCTGTCATTGATGAAGAAAGTAGCTTGGGCAGTGAATGGCCTGGTTCCTCATAATGGTGTCAAGCAAAAGAAAACCAAGCCTGTCATTTCCAACTGCAGGTAGAAAATTACTAAGGACACCTCTGACAGAATTTTAATGTTTAAGAACTGCACAGGGCAGGATAACTATGAGACTATTGCATCACAAAATCAAATTGAAAAGGTAACCTTTTTTTATTAGCATGTTTGAATGAATGTATCACCAAAGTATCTTCATTGTTACCACAGTTTTATTGCTTTTGTATAACTATACGTTACTCTAAAAAACAAACAAACAACAGCCAAAAAATCTCTTAAATTACGAAGCCTTGAAATTCAACAAAATGGGAATTATATGTATGCTCAGGTTAAATAAAGGGAATTTTACTTCTGTGCTTCCTCCTTCCTGAAATCCCCCCAGCTCTTTAATTTGCTTGTCTTTGCATAGTAGCCGCCTTATGCCTATTTCACAGCATTTCTTCTCCTACTTCTGTGTGTGCTGTCTAACAGTATGTTATCTGAGGATTTATTACCAAGGAGCATTATTTCTCACACTATCTGAGGTGTGAATTATATATATTTGAAAATGTGGTCAATTTTGATTAGGTTAGATATTTAATTATAAATATTCAGTAGTTGAAGTGTTTATCTTAAAAGATATGACACTGTAATCATATAACAATGGATTCTAAAGTTATGCTATATGCAAGAATCTTTCTTCCTGTATAAGGCATTTTAATCCTTTCTTGGCAATTCAGTAGGTTTTAGAACTGATATGCTGTCTTTGTTTTCAAGTAAGTCTAGAAGTGTATATGTATTTGTCCCGAAACAAGTATGGCATATATAGTTTATATCACCTCATTTCTATTGTTAGTGTTTAATGTATCTGAAATAAGTTTCTAAAACTAAATTTTAAATACTTTTCAAACATAGGGCTCCTTCACAATATGGAATACTTTGCAAAGATTTTGAATTGTGTAATCCATTTTTTTTCAGTCTGTAGGACAATATGATTGTTGTACGTCCCTTCCAAATGAAATATTCTATTTCATTGTAATTATATTTTTCATCCACTAAAATAATACCCAGGAGAACTATTATCTGGCTCAGTTCATGAAAGGTTGTATGTCTGTCAGTTTTCTAATGGTGCCTGATAGATGTCATCCCATATTTTGTAACATGAAACTAATTTTATTACTGTCAGCATTGGTGCTAATATATATTATGAAACTGCATGCAAATGTGAATAGTAATACTTCTGCAATCAGTATTCACAGAACCTGTTGTCTAACTAGAATATTCATGTTGCTTTCAACATGATGATAATCAAAACACACAGATCAAACTTGTCTGTATATTGAAGCAAAAAATTTCAGCAATAATTTTTGAACACACAAATTCAATAGTTGGATAGTATCAACCTGTCTCTGTTTTTGTTTGTTTGTTTGTTTTTATTCTATGGGGTTGTTTTGGCCTAGAACATTAATTATTTTACTGATATCCATGAGGCCTTATAAAGAGGTGGACTGCTTGTTAAGGGTATCCAAAAATCACTAAGGCCATAGTTTTAAGCATTTTAAGTCAGTGTATTCCAGCCCTGTTGCTAAAAGAAGCCTCCACCACTTGTGCTGTCATTGTCGGACTTCTGCAGCTCCCTGGACAACACAAAGGTTTTGTTCCATCATTCAGTGAACCACATGGGTGACATGACTTACACCAAAAATAAAACAGTTAAAATAATCAATTTTCATCCGGAATAGTTTCTGGAATCTGATTCACTGCACGCCCACATAAATACTTTTGCCAGCACAAGAAAAAAGTTTGCATAGGAGCAAAAAGAAAACAGTCTGAAAGATAAAAACTGTTGGGCAATTTCTAACATACATGTACTACTTGGTGCAGAGGAAGGAGAAGTAAGGCCAAAAGAAAAGTTGTAAGTTTATATGCAGTTCCTGTTTGAATTTTATACAAGATCTGATCCTCCACTGACAGATGAATGTGTAAAGGCTGACACATTTAAAAGAAATTGACAATCAGTGTCTCAGGTATTAATGCAACAGTAAGTATAAAATAAAAATATTGTTAAATCTTCAAAATGGTATTTCATCCAGCCTACTGATTTTAAAAGAAAACTATATATTTCTTGCTTATAAATTGAAAAAAAAATTACCATAAAAATTTCAATACTGTGTCAGAGTGGAATTTTGTCTAGTCCAATATCCTGTCTTTGAGCGGATGTCTAAAGAAAAGTGGAGGAATAAAGGCATCATATATTACATATGGTGCATATGTTGATAATTTCCTAGCATACTGCCCTCATCTGGGACAATGGCAGTCATGGTGTAGTCAAATCACAAATAATATACAATATTCCAGATTCTTGCTACTGTGTGAAAGGTGTATTTGTTTCTCTCTAGTCAGTAACTATTTCTTTTCAGACTTTTACCTATTAATGAAAAATTGGACCAGCTATGCAGAATGATGTGAACTCACCAAATACTGGTGGTATCTTGGCAGGAAGGTCTAAAACGCAACTGAAGGATGTTTGATTCTTTTTGTTCTGAAACCCTAACAAAAGTGATAACATTCTCACTTCAGTTGTGCTAGATCTGTATCGCTGAATGAATGAGAACAAAGGACACACTGAACAATTGCTGTCTCTGCTTCAGTTCTCAAAAGGCAGATTTACCAGGCCACTCAATCTTCACAGTCTTCCTCCCATCTCCATTTAGTCACTGTACAGGCTTCTGATGGAAGAATTGCACGTCTACCATACAGCAATCAATATACTGATGGATATCAAATAGGATTGATAATTCGTTGAAGGAAAGTAGTTTTTTGATGCTGAAAACGCCTGTCCTTATGCACTTAAAATTGGAAAGAATAAGTATGTTTAGAAAATTTGGAAGAAGAGACAATGGTGACTTCTTTTCCCCTATTTGTTTTATATTTGAACTAATATGAAACAGTTTCTCTCTCCTGCTGAAGTCTAGAAAATGTCTAAAATAATCTTATTGAGATAAGATCTTTCAAAAAAATTGTTAAGCTGGAGACCTTAGAGCAAAATTTGATAGGGGAGACCTGAGTACAGGTCCACATTCTGTTTGTTTCTGAGTAGACTTGGATCTGATTCTCCCAGATCTATTTTAGATGGGTGTTTTCAGTTAGGCAACTGCCTTGAAAGCTAAGGAAACTTTAGTTGTAAAGAATGAGAAACTGCAACTATTGGAGAACCTTGACCCCATGGTAAGAAATTGTAATATATTTGCTTGGTTTTCCATCTTTTCTTCTCTCTTGCCTGAAAAAGTGTCCTGAGTTAGGTTAGAACTGTGTCAGAAACATGGCATTTGACCTAAATATGGCAGTTATGCACAAAAATGAGCAGGTGGAAGGGAATATATTGTATTTTAGCAATCCTAAGTGGTATGCATCACCTTTGTAAGAGTTCCATGTTTGTGCACCTTAGAACAACATTGAAGCTACTGTAATTACAGAAGGGAAGGGGAAAGGGGAAAGGGGAAAGGGGAAAGGGGAAAGGGGAAAGAAGAGAAGAGAAGAGAAGAGAAGAGAAGAGAAGAGAAGAGAAGAGAAGAGAAGAGAAGAGAAGAGAAGAGAAGAGAAGAGAAGAGAAGAGAAGAGAAGAGAAGAGAAGAGAAGAGAAGAGAAGAGAAGAGAAGAGAAGAGAAGAGAAGAGAAGAGAAGAGGAGAAGAGCCTGTGAAAGAAACACAAGACTTTATTATTGGTGTATTCTCTTTATCCTATTTTAAATTGCATTTCTTTGGAGAGGTAGCATTTCTCCTAAGTTTAATGTGCAATGTCAGTTGTGGAATGTGGATTCTGTAGAGGTGTTGTTTTGTGCTTGAACATGTCTTATTGCAGTTGAGTGTGGGATTTTTAAATGGGGCACATTCACCTTAAAATTTACAAGACTCATAAAATTTTTCTTCATACTTTGGCTCTGTTTTCTCTATGACCGCCTTGAAAAATAGGATATTCACCTGACTGACCTGGAATAGGCACGATGGGTGAAAAATATCATTAGTATTTTCCTCTTGCCTTTTCTTTTCAACAGTTCCATGAACAATGTATTTCTCCTGGTCGAAGTATTGCCATTTCTGTCATCAAAAAGTAACTTGTGTGCTATCTATCTTTGACTTTCTTCCAAAGAATGACAGGTAATTTCACCAGCATCATTTCAGTGACAGTTTCTGCTTTAATGACACAAATCCTATAGTGATGATTCACCTCTCTCATAAAATTTGCATTCACTCAATAGTATTGCACAATATAAAAACAGCTATTGTATATGTTCCCGAGGATTATGATTTCTGTACGAACTAGAGAAAGATAAGCTAAATATTCAATAATAAATTGCTTTGAAGTATATGTAGTAATCAAATAGTTTTTAAAAGGATGCTATCAGGAAAGGCATGTTTTAAATTGACTGAGGTATACAACTTTATGTTATTCAATCTGAAAACCTGGTTCAGCATAAACTCCTAAGAGTGGGAGGATTATCTCTGAAACAACAGCTGTGATACCTGACTAGGAAAAATGAGAACAATATGGACATGGGCAATAATTGTAATTCAGAATTTAACTAAGGGCATAAGAAATGGCTTGTGGTATGCCCTGTTGAGATGGTATACATCAACCCAAAACTTTATTATGTTTGGATTCTGTTGTTCGAAGTGTTCCTAAAGGAGTGTTTCTGTCTTTTATAGCAGAATAGAAAGTCACTGACAAGTAAACATTTAACATAATACAAAAACCCGTGCTTGTATGTTTAGTGAGAATCAGAGATTAAGGTAAGCAATTGTAACGTTTCAGAGTTTACCATGCCTTTTTACTCAAAGCATTCAAAGTGTGTATGCTGTGGTCAAAACATAGGGTTAACATAAACAGGGAAAATCAAGCCCATCTTGCTCTTCTGCAGCACCCAATGTAACTGAAATGCACTTCTGCTGCTAAGGAGTCTTCCACTGAAGTCACTGAGGAACTTTTAAGACATTGCTGCAGTATATTGTTTTTCTACCATGACCATCTGTGATTTGTGAATATGCATGAAATTTTTTTCACAGCATATTCATCTTCTTGTGTGGCTAAACTAATTAGAATTAATAATAGTTTTATTTGTGTATCTTACTTTGTCTACAAAGTCTTTGAAGTAGAGCTTCCTGTTACATATATGTGTACAGTGTCTGATAGTAGATTCATTTCTCACAAGCATCTAAATTTTTCTTTTTCGTTTCATACTAATCCAGTTGGTAAAAAACACGTAACTTTTTTTAGACCTGCAATTACTTTTTTTTTTTTTTTCCCCACAAGTATAACTTTGAATATTTGATTTCTTGCATTTCTAATAACTTTGCATATATAGAATACTGTACTCACCAATGTACTGGAAATCAAAGGATTGACAGCTATACATTCTGCATTTTATGTGGGGTATAGACTACTTTGCAAAGGCATTTGTTCTCTGAGTAGTAAACATTTACTTTGTAGCTTGTTCCAGAATCCCAGAATGTCAGGGATTGGAAGGGACCTCCAAAGCTCATCCAGTCCAATCCCCCTGCTGGAGCAGGAACACCCAGATGAGGTTACACAGGAAGGTGTCCAGGTGGGTTTTGAATGTGTCCAGAATAGGAGACTCCACAACCTCCCTGGGCAGCCTGTTCCAGTGTCTGTCGCCCTCACTGAGAAGAAGTTTCTTCTCAAATTTAAGTGGAACCTTTTGTGTTCCAGTTTGAACCCATTACCCCTTGTCCTACCGTTGGTTGTCACTGAGAAGAGCCTGGCTCCATCCTCCTGACACTCACCCTTTATATATCTGTAAATGTTAACGAGGTCACCCCTCAGTCTCCTCCAAGCTAAAGAGCCCCAGCTCCCTCAGCCTTTCCTCATACAGGAGATGCTCCACTCCCTTCATCATCTTTGTTGCCCTGTGCTGGACTCTCTCCAGCAGTTCCCTGTCCTTCTGGAACTGAGGGGCCCAGAACTGGACACAATATTCCAGATGTGGTCTCACCAGAGCAGAGTAGAGGGGCAGGAGAACCTCTCTCGACCTACTAACCACTCCCCTTGTAATACACCCCAGGTACCATTGGCCTTCCTGGCCACAAGGG
This sequence comes from Columba livia, assembly GCF_036013475.1. Taxonomy (NCBI): domain Eukaryota; kingdom Metazoa; phylum Chordata; class Aves; order Columbiformes; family Columbidae; genus Columba; species Columba livia. The sequence continues at coordinate 61,707,302 of NC_088606.1, forward strand.
CACAGTGCTGGCTCATGGTCATATTCATACTATGGTGAGACTTTTTTTGTTTTTCTTAATGTATTTCTTAAAGAGCTAGGTCTTCATTATTTGCAGTAATACTTTTTTTTTAAGTTTTCAGATGATTGCAAACCGAGGGTGAATACTAGTCCTCCAGTGAGATGGTAGTACGTATGTGGAGAAAAAAAGTTGGCAATATCATAGGTGGTAAGTAGCATTTGTAGGACAGGCTTTCTGTTTATTACATTGAGGACTTAGAACTGAAATGCAAATTTGGACTTATTTTTTTAATCCTTTGTGTCAGTTGGCACCCTTAACTTGAATGCAAAATGGCAAATTGTCAGTAAATAAGCTTATGAATACGGCTATTGTTTAATGTAACTTTTGCATTTTATTATTTGCATCATTTCGCATCCTTTTTTTTTGTGATTGCATGTCTCTTTTTCTCTTTTTACTTTAGTCTGACAGTTTTTTCTTACAGTTTTGATGAGATAACACACAGTTTATTTCTTTTACCCTTGTATATGGTCTATAAATAAGACATAATTCCAACTCTGTTTAAGAAGGCTGAGTTATTTGTTTAATCTTTCCTTCAGGCCTGTTTTCTAACAAATACCTATATCTTTGTACTATAAATTTAATTAGGCATTTGAGTATATACCTCCATTATGGTTTTCTTTATTCCTGGATATCTCTCTTTGTTATTCAGACCAAAGGGTCCTAGTACAAGTTTTCAAATAAATGAGCTCAAGAGCCTTAGACTTTAGAAGTGCCTCTGTCTATAAATAATCTTTCTATCATAAGAGAAGTATACAAGGAAGATGTAGCATTTGTAAATAATTAAAACGAATCTTCTTTGGGTCGTATACCTCCACAAGTGTCTAAGTAAGTAGCCTACTTATTTCTCTTGTAGTCCTAACCACTTTCAGAGAAGCAAATCAGATTTCATCCAAGCTAGGAGTAGAGTTTTCAGGGTTTTTGACTCTCTTCACAAGCCAGATAGGATTCCCCGGCCATGTTTTAGAAAGAGAGAAGGCTGTCTTCTTTATGAACATTTTCTTGTTATTTCAAAGTTTACAGCTACTTTCAGGTCAAAGTTACATAAAAAAAGGGTCCTTGATTATTTAAAAAAATTTAGAGAATGCTCATTAAAATAGTTGTACTAAGAAGAGCTATGTAATTCAATATAATTCACATGTAATTCAATAGCTTCTGTAAACTGTTTTAAAACAGTGGAATTATTCTGAATTGGTGAAATGCAACCAGGGGAGATGATGTGGCACAGTAAGTGTAGTGAGGCTTCTGTTGCACAAACAGAACGTTGTGAGCGTTGCAGCAGGTTTGATAGTGACACGTGTTACCTTTCCTGTTCTGTGGAGATGCCGTGATGTGATTTCTCTCCTGCAGGCCATCGCAGGTTGTCACTTCTGGTTGCCGTTGGCTTGTATGTGCTGTGGTCCCACACGCTGCTGTTTGCAAAGTCACAAGCCATGTCGTAGCATCTGGAAATATGTGTCATTCCTGCACATGAATGGACTGAGGAGTAAAATTAAGGCTATTTTAACTCACTCTTTCTGCTTGGAAAACTAATTTTCTACAAAATATGAGATTATAATTCTGAGTAATGAGTAAAACTTTGCTGAGTTCTTTATAGCTTGAGTCATGCAAATGGCTTAATATTTAGGTAATATCATTAATTAGAAGGAGAAGAGTCATTTCAGTCTGAGGCTATTTTACTTTTGCATAGCAAATTATTTAAATCTGTTAATTTTCTATGCTGACCTGTCCTAAGATATTCTAGTTTAAAAAAAAGGAAAAAGATGTGCAGGTTGGTAGAAGTGGAGAAAGAGGCATAAAGTGTATTGGAAAACTACCAAATGTCCCCTGCAAATGGACCCTATTCAGAATCAGTAAGCGTATGATGAGTGAAGTGGTTTTGAATATCGCCTTTAGATTCCATGCTGTTACAAGGCCAGCCCCGAACATGGCAACTCTTATTTCCACACACAGTACCTCTTCACTCTCAATTTAACCCAAAAATCTGATGAACCCATTACTCCATACTTGATTTCATGGAACAAGGAGTAGATATAGTTACAAATGATCAATCACAAGCCGTGAACCAAAGCAGCAAGGCATTAACAATTCACACCATTTCGGTCCACTTGCTCAAGCAGAAGATGTGCCAGCATATTTAATGCACAGCTACTTCGTTCAGTTCAAGAAAAGACATGACTCATGCTCATTTTAGGAACTGAAGAGACTTCATAGGTTTTCCTGCCTACTAACCACCAAGTGTTAGAGTTTGCACTTCTAAACAATTAATATAACCAGGTGTTCAGTAAAGGTCATAGAGATAGATAAGTTTTTAAATTAAATTTTGATCAGCTTAAAAATGAATGGAAGGATGACCTGGGAAATGGCTCCCACAATAAAGCCAAGTTCTATTGTACAAATTTGTATTGTACAACCAACATCTTGTTCAGCAGTCTTGTAACACTGTAGACCCCACAGGCACATGCCGTCAATTTAATGGGATCACTGAAAAAGCAAAGCAGCTGTGAAAGATTGCTTTAAGTACAGCAATCGTGTGCTTGTCATTCTGTTCAATAGTGGAAAAATCCAAATTCGGATAGGCATCCGTATTTAAGAAAATGACTGCTAAAGCTTCTCTCGTAAGTACCTTGGGGACAATACGATTTGACATATAGCATGTAAACAAAAGTACACAGCAGCTGTTAGATTAGTTTTTGTTTGAGTAAAACCACGCTGGCATAATTTAAACAACACGGGATACTGCATGTTCTCTGTCATTCAGTTTCCCTATACAAGCAGTCCATGCCAGTTGCCCTGGACAAAGAGTTGTGTGGTGTTTGCTAAAAATAAGAAACAGTGAAGTCCAGTGTTTGTCAGCACAAGCTCATGTCCTCTGTGTAATATACATACACAGTACAGTACATATTGAAAGTATTTCAGGGAACGCCTTGTCCTGAGGAGGCCTTCAAAGAATTTATAGTATTTTGATTATATTGATTTCTTTTTCCCCACAGCAGTGAAAGTGTTAATGATTTCTTTCCTGTTATTCTGATACTGTTGTTCGTTCAGAAATACTTCTACTGTTCTGTAGGTTATTTGCTAAGAGATATTGATGCAGAAAAGAACTCTGCATAATACTGTATAATGTTTATGCTGCAATAATGTCATGAGTTTAAGTAAGAAGAGAGTTAACAAACTGAATTTGTGGGGATTTGTTTTTATGTTTTTGCAGTCCTCTTGTGATGATTGCAAACTGCAAGATGGTGGTTTTACCATTCCTTTACAAATGTTCTGCTTACTTTTTGTGGATATCCTACTGGGCTTTGGATTTCATGCTTTCTGTCACTCCATTTGATCAACACTGCACTCTTATCATTTTCAACATGTTTAAAGACAAGGCAAAGAGAAAAGCCTGTTTGCCACAGTGACTTCATGCCATTATCTCCATCAATTTAAAATCTCTGGGTTTTGTTTTAGGGAAAATATAATCTCTGTTCTTCAGAGGAGTGTAAAATTACACCGTAAAACAATTATTTTCTTCAAGGAAATTCAATGTTTGTCATGTGATATCAAGTCAAAAAATCAATGAAGGAGAGAATAAAAGCAATAAAGGTGTATTTACACTGCTCTTCTTAGCTGAGGAGCAAAGATCCCTGGGTATTCCCCTTCTATCCATGGCTGACTATCTAGCAGCTAAGACTGCTGCAATGGTACATTTAATTCAATTAAAAAAAAAAAAAAGCAGGTGTGTTCTAGTGCAGTATTTTAAATTCTACATAAAAATTATAAAGAAAAGAGATTTTGTCTACCATTTAAGATATTTTCCGTAACTTCTGCGTACCTTCCTTTGCCCAGCTGCCCTTGAAGGGAAGTTTCCTTCCTTTGAAACTTATTTCACTTTCTGATCAAGGACTCATTTGTCATCACTCCCTCTCAGGAATTCCATAAGTACCTCAATAGCACCTCTAACCTCCTGAGAGACGTATGTCATGATGAGCTGTTCCTAAACCTTACTGGTTAACTCATGCCCTTTCTTTCCAAGGGTTGGCCTTTGCCTTCTTTTGCTATGGTTGACACACTATTATTGAACTTCATAGCCCTGCTTCATAGTTCAATGTTTATAATGTTTGATCAGCTATAATGTTAAATGGACTATGCGATCCTTGACAATAGACTTGCAAATCTCTGCAAAATTTTGCTTACAGGTTCTTTTCCCCTTGCTTTGTAGACTCTGGTCTGTACAAAGCTGTAACATCAAAGCACTCTAGTGGAGTTGGGAGATGTTTTATGAACTCACTATTGATCGTCTTTTGATTTTTAAAAGGGTATTAGTTCCGACTAATACCTTGTTGGTTGTAGGTAAGTCACCATGATAGCAAGAAGACTGAAAATAACTATATATCTAGAAACAAAAAGGTTAAGTATGGAATGAAGCAAATACAGTTATGGATCGAATCAGCTGATGTTTATGGAAATTATTATTGCTTATAGAAATCTATTTGGATCTGATACTCTGATGACTAAATTGGGGTTAGGCATGTCTGGAAGAGGTGACACTTTGGATCTTTTAACTTCCGAGCTACCCCAGCAGGTCCTGGAACTGTCCCATCTCTGGTCCCAAGGGTCATTTCCTTCAAAGAAGGTGAATCAGGACGGCCACATTATACTGGTGTTAAAATTATTTGTGGTAAAATAATTAATAGTATTATAATTAGCGTTCAAATGTAACATCCAATTCCACTATGTACACAGTTTCTTGCAGCTGTGTTTCAGTCTGCTTGCACACTTTGAAAAGCAGCACTAATTGTGTGTATCCTCATTTCTGTTTGTAATTATTTTCTTATGGTTAAAAGCACTGGGTAAAAACCTTCTTATGTTATTTGTAAAACTTCCAGAGACTTCCATGTGATCAGATTTTTGTCCTTTTGTTTGAACTAAGTATATGACTATAACTAATCCTGATCACATAATATGAAATGTAGATTCCATTGATGATTCTGCTCACTTAGACCTGAAGTATATTCACTCCTGCCAGTGTTCCTGGTCAAACTTCATTCATTACCTCATCTGATCTTCTGAATTGTATGTCTGAGTTCAGTGTTAAGGACTAAGTGCATTATTAGAATAGTCTGGAAAGGTATTAATTCACTGATTGTCATCTTGTAAATATTTTTGCTCACGTTCAATTTCATGGCCATATCCTGACAAACTGGGTTTTAAAAGCAAATATTTAGTGCTACACAGTATGCATTCTGGTTTGGAGTCTTTGATAGCATATTTTGAAAAAGTTTTGCAGTATTGCTTTTTATGCATATTAATCTTGTTCAATGAACATCCATCAGCCTTATTTTGTGAAGTCTGGTCTCCCTTTAGATAAATGGGATTTTTATCGTAAACTTAAATATGGACAGGGTTTCAGCTCATTTTCTTTGCTGAAGTTCTTCAGACCATTGAACCCATGTACGTGTCTTTCAACATCTTCTTATGTTGCTTCTCTCTCGCCATTTGGCATTGATAGAGGCTTCGTTAGACCATTTTCTACCTCTGTAACAAAGTACCTATCAGACTTACAGACAATTCTAAATTACTTTGGAGGAATCAAGTGACAGGTTCTCATTCAAGACATGACTTTTGTTAACCATGTAGATAGTCCTTCAGATACAAACAGAGCTTTCGTGGTGCTTTTCTTTATTCTTGTATTCGTGTATTTTGCTGAACTGAGATTGTACAGGCTTGTAAATATCACAGCAACATTGCAACTTCAGTGGGGCTCAAGTGACTGAATATTAATGGCTTTGCCAACTAACTCAGAAAAGCATTTTATGCAAAGTGTGCAGGATGTTAGGAAGTAGGATCTCTGCTGAAGAATGAAGCTCTCAGGATTATTTATCTGAGAATTCATAAAATGACTGACTAGATGATAAGATTATATCACAGAATTGTGGAAGTCAGAAGACCTGGATTTTAACATGATTTTTAAAAAGTAATGCCTTTCGCTAGAATAAACACAGGTTTTTTTGGTTAACCGTGTTCTTAAATAATTCATAAAATACACCGACTTTAGAAAAGGCAAAGTACAGTCTGTTATATGTTTACCTATTTCTTTATCATTAAAGATGCATTTAACTGTATGATATTTTCCTTCTGTATTTGTCCAGAAGTCTCCAGTTACAAAATAACTCACATATGAAAGTTTCTTAACTAAGTTCTCTTTGTTCTTACATCTGAGTGACCAGCTATTGAGCCTAAATATTTGCTGTATCAGAATGGAAAGTTTGTCTCCTATTCTCAATAAAATATGTAAAGTGTAATTCATCCACTGGTATTTTCTCTGACAAAACCTGTAGTTCTTTGTTAGTATTTATGTACCTAGGAAATCCACCATTTATGTCTATATGACAACTATGAATCTTTATGACCAAGGATTGACTGGATGGGAAAATTATGTATATAATTTTATTTGCGTTGTTCACAAATGTGCTTTATACAGTTTATTATTACTGTTTTTTAAATTTTCTTGTATATTACTAGTAAAGCCAGATTTTGTTGTTGTTTTCTTTTTCCCCTTTCCCCGTGAAATGCTGCTTAATGCTATTTTATTTTGTCATATAAGAAAGGCCCATGTACACATTACACAAACATATCTGCAAAGCACATGCATCTCAGTAATGCCTGAAGCCAAAATAAGCATTTCTTATTTGTCACACATATTGACATTAGGTCCTTTCGAGAGAACGCTTTCAACCGTTACAGTGATTTGAAATCTAAGAGCAGCAAGAAAAAGATCTTGTTGAGACCATTGCCATGAATCAATTTTATCTGTCTTTTCATTTGACCTTTGCTTGTTATTAAACAGCTACATTGAGCATTTTTATTTGTTCGAAGTTGTTTATTTGAGTAGCGGCAATGAGGTTATGATAAAATGGCTTATGAGAGTGTTGATTATATTTTATGAATGTTACCATTTATAATACAGTAGGTATATGTAAGCTCCTCAACAGGAAACTGTATACAGAAACAACATGGATCTTGCAATTTTATCAGGACAATGCAAGTAGATTTCAGCAAGGTTGGTTCCAACTCATCTGTGATAAATGAGAAGATAAGGCAATCAGTGCACACCATGACACGCCGTGCAGCTAGTTAGGCACACTTCAGAACTATTCAGGTGTGCGCGCGAAGCTTATGAGTCTTTCATGGGGGGTGTCTCGATATAAGTACGTCCTTCATGGTGGCCACTAGAAATGCAGGAGTTGCTTTTCCAAGACTTAACCCAGGTCAGATATAAATAATAGATATTAAGAGTTAGTTCTGATGCTGAGGCTGCATTAGAGGCTGTATATTTCAGTTAGGTCAAAAGAATGCATTTTCTTTTTGCTTTTTTTTTTTTTTTTTCCTTTTTCTTCTTTTCTTTGCATAGCTCCTCTGCTTGACAGATGCCTGCAAAATTCCATCACACCTTTGTGTGGACATGTTTGGGTCTTTAAGGAGAAGGTTTCAGCCTCTCAGGAGCAAAGATTCATATCCAAGGAGTTCTATTGGCCCTGCACCAACAACTAAAGTCTGCAAACTGTTGCAAACAGGTGAGTTGTCCCACTCTTTAAAAGTCTGCTTTTCTGTTTTCTTTTTCAAATGTACTAAGTGTAGAAAACCAACAGCTGGCACTGTGTCATAAAGAAGTGTGACACGTATTGCATAAGCTGCAGTGCCTTTTAGGAAAATGAAATGCTTCTTCTATAATTGCAAAGGCAACAATAAAGGAGTTAATTGTGTCTCTCTTTTGGTGTGGGATGTCATATGGCTCATCTTTTCTTGCTGCATACTGTGCCTGGCTACGCTGCTCCTTATGTGGAAATTCTCTAAAGCAATCATTTTTCACTGCTTGTTCTGCACATGCAGTTTTTAATGGGCTCACAGATCTTCCCATAAAACTAATTTAAATAATTACTTAGTTGAAACATATTTTTAAATAAATAAAACACTTCTAAGTATAACTGGTGTTGCATTATGAAAAATCGAATAAATGTATAATATTTTAAAACCTCAATATTTTAATACACATGTGCCATTAAATAAATACACCAGACGTGCATTTGAGTTTGAAAGAATAGTAGAAAAAAGATGCTGAATATGCTGTTTGATAGTTTGGGAGCAATAAGATGATTTATTTTTTATTAATCAGGTGTTTCATTTTAGGAAATGTAAGTAAAACCCCACTGCTCTTGTTCAGCATAGTTACTGAAGTTCATGTGTCTGTGTAAGAAAGTACATATTTTTAAGGATTAGGTGAATACTTTAAAAAAATAGTAGACATAGAGATTTCCTAGGGGAAGTATTATGTAGAAATTAAACAAGCAGCTTGGAACCTCAGATTTGGAAATGGTCTGAGGCCCCGAGTTAAGAAAACTGCATCAGGGAGAAGGAGCCTGTGCAGGGAGGGGGAGAAGAGGTGGGAGCAGTGTCAGTCACTCTGTTTATACAGCACCTCCTGCTGTCAGATCCATACACAGAAATGAGAATTGACTTGGGAAGAGACTATTCCTGGCTGATTCTCCTCTCCGAGAGGAGAAATCAAACAAAAATAAAAGCAAAAAGGAGAGATCATGTGTGTGGGAGAAACAGGCAGGAGAGAAACAAACAAACAAAAAAGAGCAGAACTTGTTTCAAAAGGTTTTTGAGTCAGTATAGTGCTATATTAAAAAGTGAGAAGTAGCTTTACACTTTGTGCTGTTCATTCTTCACTTTTAAGACAATGCTGCCTGTCACAAAAGCTTCAGAAATAACACGTATTACTTTCTAGGGCCTTAACATATAATATTCACTCTTTAAAAAACCCATACATAAAACGCATACACGTATTTAACAAGCATAATGATAATTAGTAGAACAGATAGACAATGGAGTTTCTTAATAAAAATTCATATGCGAGTCATTTATTGACTACTTTTTGCTCTTCTCTGTGAAGAACATATAAAGACATTTCAGTAAATTAACTTATGTTAATCATTCCTCTGGAGGATTATCCAGCAGAGTTCAGTTGAAAACTGTAAATGACAAGAAAAATATAATAATTTTAGTAGATTTGAAATCCCTTCTAAAGACAAATGGTTCTTATTATAAAGAGAAAGGCTTGAATATAGACATATGTTCAGTATAACCACATTGGACATTTTTAACTTATAGTAGCCCAGACTACGAGGATAAATGTCACAGTATCACAGTAGGACAGTTATGACAGTTGTCTACAAAAAACTTATGATTAAAATATTTTAATGAACATTTCAGACTGGTTTAAGTGCTTAAATGAGAATTTTACAGCATGAGGATGTTAAATGTTTTGTGCAGTTAATGTGATGAAAGCTTGTGTTATTCTGAATTATATTACCTCAATGATACAACATACAATTCAGCTTAAAGTGTCTCTCTGTAATTTTTTTCAGCTGTTTCCTAACTGAGTTGTGTTAGCACTGAACATAAATGAAATAATTATAATAATTGTAGTTTATGTTACACTGTTGGTCTAACAATGCACCTCACTATAAGCTTACTATATTTTGCATATGTTGTCCTTTTTTTCCTAAATAACTAAACCAAGTTTATTTTGTAAAAAGCACATTGGGATATGATTCTGATATAAGATTAGGATGCACACTAATAAAGAACCAAGACTTTACATCAAAATACTGTCACTTTGTCCTGTTGTGCTAAGGCCTGACAACATAATGCTGTGATGACTGCATACAGTATTCATACCAATAAAACATCTACCCCGTATTTGACAACATAAATCGAAATCAAGAAAATATGTTTAATCTCATAGTTATTTTTGCATTTTGATTTTTTTTTTATATTTACTTTGTATTTTCATTTAAATCAAAACGGAATGGAAGTTCAAAAAAGGGAAAATTCATTCAGTGTTACCCTGCTAAGACATCATAGTCTGTCAATTGAAATCGAATAACACATACAATTAATAAGATGCTAATGCGTGTACTTCTATTAAAATCCATCTGGACCTCAGTTTAAAATGTATGTATTTAATTAAAACAATTCGTAATTTCTCATCCACACCGTGCACTGGTTGCACAGTGTTGTCTTTATAATCACTCTGTTGCTTCTTGCCCCAGTGGAAGAAAACAGTGAGGAGCTACCATGGCTTTGCTATAGTCTTTGTATCCTTTTATAGAGGACAATCAGGATTCTTCAAATGGTGTTCCCCTAGAATTATATAGATGAAATAAAACAGGTAAAATTGAGAGAGCACTTGAACTTTGGGAAATGGTTTGTGCTTTTCTCTAAATAAAGGAGAAAGGAAGAAAATGCATACACATAAACACTATGCTACAACAGCCTTTTTTTTCTTCCTTTAAACTATTTCTAATTGCAATTACTCATCTGTATAATCAGTTAGAATCTTCACAAAAATTTTGACAAATCTTATATTGACATTTTAATGCCATGAATTCTGTGACTGTAAGATACAGTTTTCTAGCAAAAAAATTTAATATTTAAACAGCAGTGCTGGTAGAATTATTGTACTATTAATATTTCAGATGATAACCTTTTGCCTTGCTGTTTTAATCATGCTCCTTTGGTATCTGTTGGAATTTCTGAGATTCCCAAATATATCCGAAGGTTAAAATCAGTTCATTATATATATATAAAATGTATGCATTTGGGTGAATGCACGTGAGACAATTTTTAAATATTTTTGTCAAGCTACTGTAGTTTGTATTAAAAATGTTTTTAGGAAAAAAAAAGCATCGCTGAAATGGAATTGCTTTTAAATGAGATGTAACGCATAACAATAGAAATAACATTATAGCGGAGAGTACGGGCTATCGTCAACACTGAGAGATGGGGGATGTCCATCTCATTAGCATTCTTCATCTGTAGTGGTGGTGGTGGTGGGGGTGTTGGAGCAGGAATGCCATTGTGCTGGGTTCCAGTGTTTGGGGACAAACACTGCTGTGGAGGGAACGTGTGAAAGGGCCCCAGTCCTGGCAGTGAATGAGGAAGGCTGTGCTTTCTGTGCGCTTCAAGCAGGGAAGCTGTCACTCACAGGCCTAGCCCAGCTAAACAGAGGCCAAAAGAGAGGCCTCAAATAGCTTTTAAAATGATATTAATGATTTTTAAATGTTTTCTTCATTTAGAATTACGCTTTGTTCAAGCTGTTGATCTGTCCTTTACTAAATAATATAAAACGTATACGGACAGATAAATAGAATTATCATTGCCACATTATTATGGTAAAATGTATATGTATAAACATTTGAGAATCAAAAGTTTCTTTAAGTATATTTACATGTTTTTGGGCATGTGTTACTTACCAGGGTTTAGCAAAATTTTGATGTGATAGTTAACAAATATAGCCAGTCCTAAGGTTCTGTTCTCTGTGCTTTTATTTTTACTGGCAATGTGTTATGTGTGGGGATGAGGGGACTGAGCTGGGACGAGAAGTGACAGGAAATTGTGCTGAATGTTCATTAGCTTGATCTAGCAGAACTTACAGTAATAGTAATTCATCATTTGAACCACGCAAATTACAATACATTTAAATAATAGAGCTGGTATGCAAAATAATCATGAGAAAACATGAAAGAGTAAAATTATTGACCGATTCTACTATTCCCTATTTTGGGTATGGGAACACTGGCTTAAATGTGCTGTTTCAAAACTGTATGTCCAACAGCTTTTCTGTTAGCATTCTAAGCTGCACCCATAAACATTGTAATTCATAAGGTTTTCCTCATTTTGCTATGCAGATCCATAAAGATTTTACTGCATTTTAAACTGAAAGAGCACAAATACTAGAACAAATAAAAAATGAAGACTATATATTTTCTGTTTTCTTGCATCATTCTCTTAAAACTGCTGATTCAAGTGCTGGAGGTTGAAAACATCTGTGGTACACAAACAAAAGCTTTTCTCCATAACTTTTCTTTTTTGCAGTTTATAAGAAACAGATCTATCATTACTATCCAACTGGTTTTCACAGATTTCAGTAATCACATTGTATACTAAGATTTCTAATTACTTTCCTCCCCCCACCCCCTTACAAATAAAATATAAACTAGATGTTAGGTATAATAATTTCACAGGGGTTTTGGCTGGCAGAAACTAACAAAATATCAAGTTTTTTTAATCAATACGTTTTCCCCAACATTTTTATATCCATTAGTTCATAGAGTTATCAGAAAATTGTAGCAAAGGATACTTACCCTGTTTATAATGCTGTTTTCAGAAAATCAGATTATATAGTGATAAAGGTGGAAAAGTAATTATTAGATACTATTTGAACAAAAGGAAGAAATTTGCCAAAATGTTTAACTTGATTTCAGGTTCAAGCCAATCTTGTGTTTGTGTTTTTATGGTTTTGAAAGTGTATTCTTAAAATAACATGAGTATCACAGCCTCTCTTCAGCATTCACCCTCCGGCTTTTTATAGACTTAAATATTTGCTTCCTCTTCCTTCCAGCTTCTGCTTTGCTAATTTTATATGACATTGACTCACACTATTGAAGAGGTGTTAAGTATCTTTATTTCCTTCCTTATAGGTCACAGAAAAATAGATTTATTTTGCCTGTTTGACCTATGTAGGGACCACTCAAGAAATAATCCCATGTTAAAGTGAACTTTGCGTAGAGCAAGATTCTGCATGAAAACTGTATTATTTCAGTGTAGCTTCTTATTGAAAGAATATAAAAATGGTGCTTCAGTCATTTTGAAATTGAAAGAGAAAACTGCCCTCTTGACAGTTTGGAGAAGGGATTCTTAGAATGTTGTATTGTTTATAGATTTGAGTGATGGTTGAGATTTTTCCCACAACTGAGCTGCGTTCTAGTTACCAGAAGTATTTTAAGAACCTTAAACTTGTGTCTTTTTCTAAGTGTCATGCCTTGAGCAGGCCTAACATCAGTTAAATGAAGTGAAAATTGCATTCTTGTCTTGATAGAGATGAAAATGGATTTCTGGTCATGAAATAGATGTAGTTGTCACTTTTTTAAAAAGGTGTCAGCAGTTTGCTTCAGCAAGTAAGGTGCCAATTCAGTATGACAGTAAACTTGTGATCTGAGCAATCAATAAAATGCTTCAATAACTTCTGCTTCATTACACTTATAATAAGAGGCTATAGATCTGTGGCACATAAAATGTTGATAAAGAGAATATGTAGGAACTTAGTGTGACATTTTGTTTTAGTAATACAGTAAGTGCAATGTTGCCATCTAGAGTTTGTGCATAGGTAATTATCCTGAAAGCAAAAGCTGTAGTGAAAAAATAAACATTGATATTTCAAAGCCCCATTTATTTCCATCACTTAATGGCAAATATGGAATAGTTCACCTGCCTTGTCACAAAATTGTTTAGGTCAGGAAAAGTAAGACCATTTTTAGTGTCTTTCTGCTTTTTCATTTGTTAATGTGTAAAAACAGGATTCCCCCAACCCCCCTCAACCCAACAATTAAATTAATGTAATAAGCAATTCTCATCTAAATAGATTTAGTTGTTACTAGCTACTAACAAAAATTACAACATTACATTGATTTGACACCTGTAAGGGGGATGACGGAAGCTTTGTGTTCACAGCGAGTTAATGTGATATTTCAGATTCTGACCAAGTGTTCTTTCAGTTGATTTATGTATTATGAGACCATAAATGGCTCCTGCTGCTTCTTCATAAACATACATTGCAGGGGAATTGTCTCTGAGCTATTTATCTTGTAAGAAAATTATTTTGATATGTTAAATAGTTTTTTTTCTCCTTTTAAAATGGATGGCACCTGATTGATACAACATATAAAGAGTTTCCACTATATGCCATATTGCATTTCAAATAACTGAAACTTAATTTAGATCTGGAGAGAGTTTTACTTCCCAGGGAAATTATTGGAAATTCTAAATTCTTCTGAAACATATTTTCAAAATATATGAGACCAACAGTTGTGTTCAGCAAGCATGAAGAATGGGCTTGTGGAGTTCAGCAGTCTAGAAGTGTTTTACTCAGTTAAAAAGAATAAATGCTTGAGATTATTGAGAACTGGGTAGTTAAAAACTTCTTTGTACATAAAAAGCTAATGTGCGTAGGTGCACAGATACAGCATGTTCATTAAGAGGTTGACTGATTAAACCTTTTCCTTTTTATAAACAGCAAGAATAATTTTGGGTCTGGTTTTCCTTCTTCTTCAGTATGTAATTTATAAACAGTTTTTCTTTTGAGTAGTGGAGCATTACGGTATCAGAACTGAGGTGGCTGTGGTGCTGGTTTCCTGTTTCCAATGAGGTAACTCGTGCTCTGATGAGGTAGTTTGCTAACACCATCCTATACTTTTTCACCATGGTTTAATTATGAATTCCTTCTGCACAGAGAATATATGGGCAAGAGTAACTGGAAATTTGTTGGAAATTGTGGGAAGGAGTTAAATGAATACTTAATGTCATTTCTGGATTGTTTTTCACCATGAACTACCATTATTTTTTCCTTCTCCCTCTTTGAACATGAATGTTTGCTAGAGACATATGGTTCACGCTAAAAAATTATCTATTAGTCAAAATGTAGACCACAGATGGGGGATGATATTCTTTTGCAAATTAGAAATTAAGCAACCATTTGGGACTAATGAAGTTTTAATTATAGCAGAGTCCAACATCTTTGTCCAATGCATACTCATTTTGCCACTCATATTTGATGAAGCCTCACTAACCACAAGGCAGTTCACCTTTTAAAGATGTGCAGTGCAGAGGTGTCTCCTGCGTAATCAGGAGAATCCAAATGGGATGTAGGTTCTTTTGTGATGACAAGGTGGAAAGGGAAAAAAGAATTTGTTACTTTCCATTTTTTTGCCAGTCTTGGAAAGCTGGATTACCGCAAAACAATGCCTGTACATATTGAAAGAAATGCTTCTCCACACAGAACTACGAATTTAACTTTTCTGAGCATTTAGAATTCATGAACTCTAAAGTCTAAAGATACACTATCTTTGACTTTGATGGCACATAAAGTAATAGTGATCATCTGGGTCCAGGTTCTAAAGATTTGTCAGACAAATGATTAAATTCCTGCATTATATGTCCTTATGCACATTGAGATTATTTCAGTTCATCTCAGACTACCTTTCTTTTTCTAGAGATTGTGCAAAGTCAAATTACATGACATTTGCCATGGACTAAAAGTGAATAAAAGTTCACTCATTTAGCTCAGTTGACAAAGGGTAGGTTGTTAAAGTAATTTGAATGTTTGCCTGAATCTGGGAGCACTAAGAGATACTTCTACTATAACTAGGCTTACAATAAATTACCGAGTTTTCAATTTTGTTTGAATATTCAGAATTAACAAATGTTAAATATGTCTGTTGAGCAGGAGAAAGAGGTCTTTAGTAGTATTATTCATAAATGTTCTATAAACCCATGTAGTTTTATGCAGAAAAGACTGAATCAAGATTAGTTTCAGAGGTATTGATGTTATGTAAATAGACAGCAGAATGTGGTCTATCCCCTGCATAAAGATGGGTCTATACTTGCAGCAGTGTCCTGTTACCTAAAAGTAGCACTGACTTTTTTCCCTATTGTGCAATTATTAGATCTACTCTTTGAGATAGTTCTTCCACTAAGCTTATTAAAAGTTGCTAAGATTTTTTAAAAAAAGAGCTCAGTTTAGAACTTTCTGAATATACTGAAAATAAATCATTGCATTTTACAACTTTGAAAGTAATTACAGAATACTATTCCTAAAGTCAGTGGAAGTAGGCTTGACAGATTTTCTCTAAATTACTCAACCACCTACAGGTATTATTGCTGAGATTCTTTTGAAATGAGAATAAATTTTATAGAGTTACAACAGCACAGTGAAAGGGTATGTTTGATAGATTCCCTCAACTGTTTCAACACCCACAGGTATTATTTGTAAGAAAACAATCACGCAGAGTCTTCAGCTGGTTAGAGAGGGCACGGCATTCCATCTTCACCTGACATCCTATCTGTTCTCTCCACATCCTGGGCCCCCTGCTACCACCCACTCCTCCCAAAACAAAGCTCACCAAGAGAGTTTTGTGTGAATGGACAAGAATATGAATGTTTTTTAAAGGAATCTGAACAGTTTAGAAAACACATTGTTTGTGGGTGACGAAAAGGTTTGAGGTGGGAGAAGAAAAACTGTCTTTAGGATTGATTAGTATTCTTCACTTTCTTTCCTAATTAGTCAATGTTATTCTTTGATTGTTAGAACCTCTCAGAGGTAATTATTTACTGCCTTAAAAGCTGAGTGTAAGAAAAAAGACCCAAAAGATGAAACCAAAGATTTTATTCACTTTATCTCTCATTTTTTCATTTGATTTGCATATACCACTCAGGTTTATCTTTTCAGTAATTCTAAATAATTCATTATAGGTTCTTCAAGCACAATGCATGAACTTTGCCTATTTAAGTTTTAACAAGAGGATCTTAGGTCTTTAAAAATGAAGTTGCACATTTCTCAAAGGTGCTTGTTTCATGTCATGGTTTTACTTCCATAAATTCATTTTAATTTATTCCTGTGATGCCTAAAAGATCCAAAACGACCAGACCCGTTTATAGTGCATGCACTAGTTATGTCACATGTCACACAAATGTAGCTTCCTGTACCTTATACCATAATCTTATTCTAATTTAAAAGACTGCTATTATGTATTATACTTTGAAATTTGTCCATTTTTACAAAGATTTTTTAAACTTTTTTCCATTCTTTTTCTTTTTTAATAAGCTGCTGCATTTGTCATTTTGAAACTTGATTGATTACTATAATTCAGTATTAACAAAATAAATATTACCATTTAAAAATTAAACTATTCAGGTTTATTTGTAATAAATTAGGGATGTGAATCTTCTCAATTTATGGTGACTTGCAGGTTTTAAGGACATTAAATTATTCCTAAAGTTTCTTCCCTAGCAAGTGACACTAAATCCAGCTTTTCATTTGTCTTGCTGCACAATTTTTGTCGTAACTCTTACACTAAGAAATAGAGCAGTTCCTTATCTAACTTTGTACATCTTAAAGTAGTTCAGTGCTAGGCTGCCAGGCTGGGCTGACTTAATGAAATATTTTCTTAAGAGCATCCAGAATATTAGAGAGTTCTCAGGGTGCTGCAGCCCTGTTGTGTTCAGATCTGATTTATGAGCTGCTGTCTTTAGTCCACGACTAGTGACAAACATCTGTATGCTAGCACTATTCTTGTTCATGTGACAGGAGCAGGATAGCAAGCAGAATTGAAACCCTGTATTTTGGCAAGGCAAATTTTGGCTTTTTCAGGCAATTGCTAGGGGAAATCCCATGGGCAAGGCTGCTTGAAGGTAAAGGGGCCCAAGATGGTTGATCAGTGTTCAGGGACTGTTTCTACTGGGCACAAGATCAGAGCATCCCAACACATAGGAAGTCAAGGAAGGGAGCCAGGAGACCTGCGTGGTTAAACAGGGAACTGCTGGGTATGCTCAAGGGGAAGAGTTTATAGATCATGGAAGGAGGGGCTGGCCACTTTGGGAGAATATAAGGCTGTTGTCAGAGGGTGTAGGGTGTTCCTGCTCCAGCAGGGGGGTTGGACTGGATAATCTTTTGAGGTCCCTTCCAATCCCTGACATTCTGTGATTCTGTGAATCAGTCACCAACCTGGATTTCTTTTCCAGCTTGATCTTCTCTGCAGATTATCTTCTGCACAGACATATTGCCCTCTTAAAATTTCAGTATTCTTGCCTATTTCAGTAGCTTGAGAAATTAATTATCTGACTGGTTCTGCAAGTTTCACTTTACTGAATGGCAGCTAAGGGGTCATCAGTCCTGCATTTTTTTAATATATTCTTTTAGCAATCAAAATAAGAGTTCTGCCTTATTGGTCTTCTGAAGAGGTCTCACAAACAGGCAGGCAAGTGAGACAAGAATGTGTGTCAGCCTGTGCCATGAGCCAAAGTGGTGATTCACTCTTATTGTGAATCTTCTTCCACCGTTGCAGCAAAGAAATGACTTGCCAGTGTTGTTCCCTGAGCCATCGCAGCCCTAAGTTAGCTGAGTTCTGTGCCGCCTATCAAGTTGTCACACTCTAGTGTCTTGTATAGAAAAAATGATTTCACATAGTTTCTAGGTAAGCGGGATTTTTTTTTCCCAGTTTAGGTCCTGAAGTCTTAAAGATGGCAGTTCAAAGTAAAAATGAGGTTCTATTGGGCTAATGAGCCCAATGCCAGTATTTTATAGCCATAATTCTGTGTATTGATTGCACAAGTGAGTTGGCCTCTTGGTCAATGTTGCCTGCTGTTTGGTGGTGCAGAAGCAAACTTTGTTCTTAGCACAGCCTGGTGTGATCCTCAAAGCGCTACAGAAGGGAACTGAAAGAACATTTTTGTGTTAAATCTTACTTACAATCCACTGGCACTACTGATCTGGACATCTCTGGTGTCAGAATGAGAAGACATGTAGAAAGAAGAAGCAGTAGGTGAAGGAGGAAAAAATGCTCTTCAAAGTGTATCACTTTTTATATTGTGTAAAATTTTAGTTTCAATATATGAATTGAATATATACTTTCTGGGGATAGGGAATTGGGGAAATTTACAGAGGGAAACTAACAATAGCAGACATTCACACTGAGTGTTTTAACCTTTAATTCATGTACAATTTGGACAACCATGTTTAGGACATAAATTCTTTATGCATTCAGCTACACTAGATCAATGAAAACACCTACTTGACATCTGTTTCAATGCATGTGATTACCCACCTGCGAAGTGCTGTTGGAAAGCTTAGATGGAAATTAAATTTTAGAGATGAATTGATGGTACACCATTTTTGAAGTATGGTTTTATTTGTAGTTTGGATTATAAATGTAATTGTTATAGCATTGTGGGTTGTGCTCTAATATGGAAAAGCACAAGTGAAAATATACTGCAATCTATATATTACTATATGGGATCGGTTGTCCAGATATAGAACTAACTTTACCTAGTTACAGAGTCATCAGTATAGGTCAATATGCTGGCAAATACAAAAATATTACATTAATTCTATCTATTAAAACTGCAGCAGAAAAATATAATGTTTGTTCTCCTTCTCTTTCCACTGTTTTAACTGCCTCCCAGCTTACTGAGAAAGTCAAGTAAGCCTTGTACCGACCAGCTGCTTGAAAGCAGACTATTTTTTGGAAAGCTTGTCAAAAGGTGATTATCAAAAGAATAATAAGTTGCTGACAAGATAACAGTCAATTGTGAATTACTGAAGAAGTTTTAAAAATGTTGTCAGCGAAGCACAGCAATGGAATTCTGCTGGTAAGACTGAGTGCTTGAAATCCAGTGGTCTAATTTGTCACTTTGGTTAAGCATGTACATCACAAATTTGCTAAATTATGTTTATATGTGTAACACCAGAAAGCGTGAGATTTCATTCTTGCTGTTTGGATTAATAAGTATTTACTTAATATTTAAATATTTTTAGTATTGAATATTGACTAAATGTTTGCACATTAAGTTATAATACGTTAAAGGGATGAGTTAGGAAAAAAAAAGAAGAATAATTTTTTTACCATGAGCATGGTGAGACCCCAGCCTAAGTTGCCCAGAGAGGTGTTGGTGCCCCATCCCTGGAGGTGTTCAAGACCAGGCTGGACAGGGCTCTGAGCAACCTGAGCTGGGTGAAGATGTCCTTGCTCATGGCAGGTGGGTTGGACTAGGTGACCTTTAAAGGTCCCTTCCAACCCAAACTATTCTATGTTTCTATGGATGAATATGGAAATGTTTTGAAGATTCTGTGTGGTAACATAGTCGGATTTCACGTCTTGATCCTTCAAAAGCTTGAAATAAAAGTATACTTAGTTGTTCTTCATTCTTTATATCTTGTCAACTTTGTCAAACCTATGCTTTCTCCTGAATTTACTTAGAAAAAACACATCTTTCTATTTATTGAAATAGTTTTGTTTTACTTTGTGACACATTTTTGTTCAATTTAACTTGACAAATATGGATGTATTATTCATACGATACTCTAGTTATAATTGAGGGAATGTTAATGTTCCTTTTTGTTGAAATTTCAACTCATAGGACATTAAGTATGCAAGAAATTATGCTCAGCAGAAGAGTGGAAAGCTGAAAGGTATATCTTGTAAACTGCTTGTTTAGAGAGCAGAGTTATTTTCATGGATTGCATCTGTACTCATGGTGTTGGGAGTTGCAAATATCTGTTCTCCCAATTTTTGTTCCTTTTTATCATTGAGATAGAAGACCTAAACTATTTTCCTTCTTCATAGAGTGCTGATTTGTCTTTAAACAGACAGTTTGTGAACACTATAAAAAGCATTGATCAATTTGGACAGTTCTCTGGTTATATATCTTGGTCATACCAACTAATTTTTTTTTTCTAGATTGTAATGTGTTAGCTTACAACTCATTCATTATCCCAAGTGAATGTATAATATGTTGATGATGGATATTTAAGAATACCATTCTACTCTGAGACAGAGAAAACTGAATAACAGGAATTCCTTTGCACATCTGACAAGGCTTATTTTGATTATATGAACCTTCTCTACTTTTGTGAGCAAAACAAGGAAATCAAACTAAGTGCCCACATCTTTTTGTATCCTAGACTGATAGACAATCTCTGCAGCTTCCTGTAAAACACAGAAATCAGTAGCGGTAGTATTGATATCACTTTGCACCAAGCCTTAAGACACACAGGTTCTTTCTTCGAAATTACAGTAGACGTTGGGAGCTCTATTTTCTCTGTGATCACTGAAGTTCATTTTGCAGTTGTAGTCTTATCTAAAATAGGTGTTACATTAGACATAAAAATGTTTGCAATGCAAATAAGTACTATTTTCCTGATAAATCCAGTATGAAGAACTGAGCACATGGTTAGAGCGAGTTAAGAATCTGTTTCACATCATGAAGAGATTCTCCTGGGCCTTGGTTATGAATGGAAATGGACTCCAACTGTGAAGTTATATAACAAATGGCAAGGCAGATTCTCAAGCCTAATGCTCTGGTTAGGAAGGTACCATTTAAAGAAGATTCTGATTCCCTTTTCTTAGGCTACTCC
Organism: Columba livia; assembly: GCF_036013475.1. Classification (NCBI taxonomy): domain Eukaryota; kingdom Metazoa; phylum Chordata; class Aves; order Columbiformes; family Columbidae; genus Columba; species Columba livia. The sequence goes on from NC_088606.1 coordinate 61,728,381, forward strand.
TCCTTTGTGAGACATTCTGTGATATGATCAAAGTCTCCATCAGGTATTGTGTTGCTTAGTTACCACCAGTCCCGTGGGCATTTTGGTACTCCTGGGTTGTAGTCAACACTTCATCCAGGTGAAGGGCTTGGACAATATACACTAAGTTAGATGCCCTGAAAACTATATGCTGATGGTCTATAAAAACTATATGCTGATTTTTTAACCCTTTCAGATTTGTTATACCATTTACCTAACGTGTTGCTGTACTTAATATCATATTTTCTCTCTCCTCCTCCTCTTTCTGTTTTTTCTTTAAGTAAAATTACATGTTTCTTGTGTCATATAAACTAAAATTTAGTTTTGAAGATTACTGTAAATGTCACCGAACAATGGACATTACATGCAGGAAAACAACCTGATGTCAGGAACTATAACAATCAAGGGACTTTTTTCCAATGGCAGTAGCATTTACATTGTTTCTAAGTTACATAACTTTTTGTTTGTAGGTGACCTGCTGTCTTTTAAGGAAAGGTGTAAATAAAGATGATTCCAGCTTTAATTTGTTCTAAAAAAGCATATTCTTCACTTATATAAAACATAGATTTTTGGGAAATGGTTACCTCTGTTGATCATACAGATAAATATTATTGCTGTGCTTAGTTCATAAGATACTTGCAGTGTCTTCTAAAGGGAGAAATTTGCTTCAAAGCTTATTCTTTTCACATTGTCATGGTTTAATTGCAAGGCGACAATAAACTGTGGCAGATGCTCTCTGTTAATCCCCCCACCCTCTCTGTAAAGGGAAAAAAAAAGTTTTCGCTGAGGAAAGGTGATAGGAAGGAAAAAGGGAGAGAGACTTCAAGTAGGAAAGGTTTTAAAGGCTTTATTAATGCTACTAATAAATAGAGAAAATTATACAAAATATATAAAACCAATCTTGCATACCCCAGGAAAGGGTTGCCCAATGCAGAGTTGACGTCACTCCAGCGGTGGCCGAGCTGGAGCTGACGTGGCTCCAGCAGCTGCAGGGCAAGCACCCGGGAGTCCTGGGTGAGACTTCACAGCAAACCAGAACTGGATTCAGGGATGAAGGGTCTCAGGCCTTGGATTTGCAGGGATGATAGGCAGGGTCCTCTTCAGATGCCGACCATGGTTGAAGAGAGTGAGACCCTCATGATCTCCCTCTTTTATAGGGTGTATGGCGTGTATGGGATGGAATACTCGGTCAATTTTAGTACCTGTTCTGTCCACCCTTCCTTGCAAACAAGCCCCTCTCGTGATGGAACGTGCAAAATTTTATCAGAATTCTTGGCTGTCATAGCAATAAATCTAAACATGAGCCTCTCCTGCATTCCATTGGTTGCCTTTATCAGTTCTGGCATGCAGTGTCCAAAAAACATGCAGTTATTTTCAGAAAAGTGCAGTTACTTAGAAGGTACTTGAAAGAACTTAACTGAAAGGAAAATTCACTAAAAGAGAACTGCTCTTGTTTTTAACAAAGCCAGGACACACATACAATTTAAAAAATGCAAACACTTTGGTATGGTCACTAGTTTGCCACATTTGGTTTAATTTAACATAATTTAGTTGAATTTTACAATATATATTTTCTGCATAAGACTTTTGGGGGTACACACTTTCTATTGGCATTGTTTGATTTATCCTTGAAGAAAAAATCACTCTACACATAGTGAAAATATATGCAAGTATCAGGCTTCTGTTCAGCCCTATGCAGTGGACCAGTCTTATGGCTTCTCTTTGAATGCCAGTCACAGGATGCAGATATCATGCAGTATTACATATTTTTGCAGGGCTGGCATCTGGCTGCTCTGTAGATTCCTGAGGCAGTTCTGTCAGCACCGTTGAGATGCCTCCAGGTCTACCATGTGATTGAGTTGCAGATGGAACACTTGCGCAATGCACTTTTTCTTCTGTTAGTCATAATAGTCTGTGATCTTTTTTGTGAAATTGGGTATTTGTACATGCTTTAAAAGCAACTATTTGCCCCTTTTAAAAAAACGAATTAAGCAGCCTCCAATTTTTAGAGAAAATCTTCATCTTTTTTTCTGACAATGCTTTAACATGTTACAGTGTGCCTTTCCAAAGCCTTATATCCGACTGTTAGATTATTAATTTGATGCTATATAAATCTATTTTGAATAATTGTCTATAAAAAGTAATTTTCTATGTTTAAATACTAGCTGAGAAAAAAAAATCAGTGGTGAATTTGAGACAATTATTGAGCAAGTACTAGATTTGGGATGCTTCTATTCATTGATGTTAAAGAACTGGAAAAAAATTATGCAAGATAAATAGTATAATTTCTGAAGTAAAAAAATACCAAGTGCTATTTCTATACAAACATGTCTCAGATATTCATGGTATAAAATATAATTGTTTCAGATTATCCAAATGGTGATATTTATAACTTCTTTAGTGTGAAATGATGTAAGTTCATATTACATACAACCTGTACTGAAATCTGGGAGATTTGAAGTATGGCTTATGCTTAACTTTGGCATGTAGGACATTTCCTATCCTTACTAATTAAAAATATTAAAATATTCTAGCTTTGTTATTAGAAAAGCCTTTCAGCATAGATTTTTCTTTTATTTCCAGATAAGTTCATGTGTAGCAAATCCTTTAGTAAAATGGCAAAATTGTTTTGAGCATATCCTCATTGCATTTTATCACACTGTTTGAGAACTATTAATTCTTTGTCTTTGTAACAGTCTCAAATTAATATTTGCATAAAATCCTTTAGATAATTTCATTATTTTGTTTTATAGGGTTTCCTTCATAAGATTACAGCCTTTTCCAATAAATTGCAAATTATGCAAACAAAGTACGCCTACTTAAGTTTGGCAATTTTTCATTGCCAAATGACAATTGTTTCACTGTTCATTTGTTCAAAGGATTACTTTTTAAATTAGTGAATTAAAATGAAAAAGTGCATGTTTCTCTTTTCTTGTTTGTAACCCATAATTTTCCTAAGGCCAATTTAAGGTATATTGTCTTTTAGAATGACATTAAATTAGACCTCAGTCATCTGCTTCCTGTCACTTTCTATTATTTTGTACTTGTTCATCAATCCTTGGGGGAAATCAAAGCCTGTGTGGCTCCCATTTGAATCTGCATAATTCTCAGTGATGGCTGGGTCAGAAGGTGCTTCCCCATGATATTTAAATTTCTACCATAACTAGAACCATTAACCCTTCAATGACGTGATCATTCCATTAATCTTGTTAGCATGTATTGTGTTATTTCTTAGTGCAAGTAAAATAATTTACATCTTAAATGTAACTCCAAGTAATAATATTTTGATATTAATAAGGATGTCAATGGGTTTTTATAATACTCATGATTTTTTCTATAAAACATGTATGCATTTATTCTTAAATACAATTTAACTGCATTTGACAGCAATTTTTAGAAAGATCCTTTAATCTTTTCCTTCTCAGTTCTAAAAATAATTTACATGTATTAATTTGGTTTCTTAATATGCAAACTGTTTTGCTCCTAGATATTGAATTCTGGTTGTACTTTCTTGCTACTTGTAGAATTCAGAGTAACCAGAGGTCGCTATGGGAGACAGAGAACATGTTCTGTTTGGTAGTTTTCATGGCACTGCAGCAGCCTATAGGTGGAAAAGCAAAGAATTGCCATGACATTGCACTAACACAACTGAGCAGACTTGCAGAATTAGCCACCTCAACATTGCACGTGCTTTCTCTGTTCCTTAAAGCTCTGTTAAAAGCTCCTCAGCCACAGCAAAGAATACAGATACCCATGTTCTGTACTTCTTATGATCGACCAACAGTAACTAAAAAGGCAAAGGACACACCTGAGCACACCAAGATGATGGAATCTTGTAGAGGAATCAAATACATTTAGAGATGACAGTCCCATAAACGGGATGGGGAGAATGAATTTTTTTACTAGAGCAGTAAATATCTGAGAAGGACAAATGTTGCAAGGTAGCGCTCTATTATTCAGGAACATGGCATGGGAAGAGCTGATCCTTCGACTGAACGATCATATCTAGTGAATGCTGGTCTGTATATTTCTTGTCCTGGTTTAACTTCACAACCTCTATTTTGGCTTCTACTCCAGATGCCTGGGAAACAACCCTTAGTATCTTCTGCAGGTTTCCAGATCTAATGATATGTGTTGGTTTTATAAAATGCTGTGGGAAGTTACGATCCTCATCTTGTTAATTCAAGGCCAAGTAGTATTAGTTGTAAAGCATTGTGCATTTGCACTCTCTACGAAGGCAAAAAATGCTGGATAACAAATGGTGGTGAAGTTTGAAAAGTTCTACTTCCTTCTCTCTCCAGGCAAAGTAAATCATTCATGTGTGCCTGGCTAGGAATCATTCAATCCACTAGATTCTCTGAATCATACCAATCTGCTGAGAAACAAGGTTTTGAGGGCCTATCTGAGCTTCTTTTTTTGGCAAGCATCAGAACATCTTGTAGATCTCAGTCGAATATCTAAATATTGTACAATTTTCACCTTTTGATATGGCTTTTACCTTGTGCATTGTATTGACAGATAAAATATTTCAGAATACAAGCTAATCACTGATCTTCTCCCTCATGTACACAAAGACCTGGATTCTTCTGTTTATGTAGTTTACACTGTGGGGCTGTCAGGGAGATGGTTTATAGCGCTTTGATTTTCCACATAGCCCCAGGCCTCTGCATTGCTTTAACCTGTGCCAGCTGGCAGGGGTTCCCTAGGGACCGTTGCAACATGGGTTTAGAATTCCCTGCACTTTATTCTTATTCCCTACTTAAAGCACAGAAGGCTGCACACACCGTGGACAGTGAGTGACCCAGCCACAGGACACCCTTACCAGGTACTTACAATAAGACCCTATTTCTCTGGGTCATGGAGCTATAATGTTGGAGATACCAGACCAGAAAGAATAAATATGTTAAAAAGCGTTTATATTTTGGGTCAAGTCATGCTGAGTGAACAACTCAAGAAACGGGAATGATCACAGTCTCTCAGTTTTGGAGCGTATCCTCTATGTGCTTCTTGGGCTGTCACTCTACATTACAGTAGGCAAAAGAAGGTGTTAGTATAGGTCAAAGAGCAGGTAAGTAGCACCCTTGCACTTTAGTAATAAATGTATCCAAACATACTGCAGCCTCTTCAAGGTAAAGGAAACCAATTGCTTCATCAGATGTTTTTACCGAAGAGACTTTGAAAAGAACTGTTCCATCACAGCATCCTAGCCATTTATACTGTAGGTCTTTTTCCTTTGAAAGGATCCTGTGCAATGACTCCAGATAATGTACTAAAATCTCAAGGCACTGTAGAGCTGAACTTGAAACAAAAACTAAGATTAAAGACGATTCTTCTATTATTTTATTTTCTGACCTGAATGCCAGAATTTCCCAGTTTCATTTAATGTGGGGATGATGGACCGTAGTGTTCTATCAACAGAGACGGTGTCTTGTAGCTAAAGCTTCTCGGTTGACAGTCCTGCAGTATCTTTGGCTATGGCATTTCTAGATGTTTCAAATACACTTTCTGATATCAACTATCTTAATTTTTTAAATAGACTTGATTTGTAGATGTGTTGAAAGTCTTCCAAGTCCATTGATTTTTATGTATATTCATTCAGCAGTTCGAAGGCCCTGTTCTCCAGATCTACCCTCAGTTTTGTATTTGTTTGTTTGTTTTTTCCCCAAAATGCCTGGACAGTCCCAGTTAGTCCACCAAAATCAAGAATACCTGAATAATTTCAAAGATAAAGTATCTCATGGTGGAATATTCTGTAATGTAGCAGGCAAAGGCATAAAAATGCATGATGAAGCCAGAAAAAGTCAAATGGAAAATAAAAGTACATTTTAACTGCACCTTTGAAAAAACCTATCAAAATATATTCTTCCTTTCTCAGTTAAAAAAACTTAATTTAGTTTTGATATCTTTCTAAAATAAATGACTCCTTTTAGCTAATTACTGAAATTCCTTAGTCAATTACTGAAATTGACATCTTAAGGAAGAGGCTGTCTAACACTTTTTACCTTGTAATTTTGTAGACTAAGACATAGCTGCTCTGTAAATTGCACCTGTAAAAATAACCTAATTTGTGTATCCATCAGCCAGGATACAGCAGGTCCTCCAGCCCTGCAAAGGCCAGATGCTCGCAAGATGGAGAACTAAATCCCACCGAAAACAGCACTTTGCCTGTTACTTTACTGTGAACAGGGAGAAAAGAGTTGTTGGGTGCTCAAGGTACTTTTGACTTCGGAAAGGATTCTGCATGCGAGGCAAGGTGAGAAAGGTGTAGGGAGGAAAGAAGAGAATGGTGGTAGCCAAGGGTATAATTAAGACATCACAATGGTGATAGTGTTTAAAGAATTTTAAACAAAGGTGGCCCAAATTATTAAGGCCTTCAGCTTATGATTTGGGAAAATTGAATGGAATTAGTTGATTTCTTATGTCACAAGCTTCGTTTTTGACCCCATGGCAAGCCATTAGTATTCTTCCTGCTAAATGAGAATAATAACACGTCTACCTTGTGTAATCCGAAGACAGATAATTAAAAATGGTAATGTGTTAGGATACTCAGAATGGAGTATATAATGGTTTAAGATTATGAAATCTAGCATAAAACAGTGGCTATTTTAACTAGTTTTTAGAGAAAAGCAAAATGAGATAATACATGTGTATCCATGAAATTATATAATCCAGAAGTACAATGCCGTAGAAGGCTCAGTATTTTCTCTGTTTAATTTCTATTGCCTTTATTGGTGTATTATCAAGAGTCAAAGGTTCATAACACAGATTTGCTTATTTATGTTAATTTTTCTTGTGAATGCAAAACCATTTACCCAAGATGCTTCCAGGACAAGTTCAATAACTCAACTTCCTTATGATGTTTAGAAGCTTTCAGTATAGGCACACATTAGAAGTTTTGCAGAACGATGGCATCAGTTCTTTTATGGAAGTAGACTGGGGCTCGATAAAGCTTGACAAATTGTACAGGAGGTAGAAGTCCACATTGTCACTATGGAAATACTTTGTTTTTATATATAACTCTGAGATAAATATTTTTAAATAAAAATTTCAAAAGAGTTCATTTCAGTTAAAAAATTAAACATGTATTCTAAAAGTAATGAATTAATAGGAATTGCAGTTACTATACGCACTTTTCTCCTGGCAGCATTCTTCTTCATTTGACGTCAACTTGGAGATTATGTAGAAATAATACAGTAACAAATTATGGACATGTGCATTATAATTACCCCACTCACTTTGCCTTTTCTGCCATGTTCCAGTAGACAAGGATATTTTTATTATTATTTGACAGAACAACACAGACTAATGAATTGTCATCTCGAGAGAAGATTGGTAACGTATTCTATACAGTGCCATTATTTTCAGGTCCCAAATATCCTTTCCAGAAATTTAACAAAGTCTGTATTAAAAAGCTATATTCCTTTAAGTTTTTGTTCATTAGTTGGAAAATGAGTTTAAAAGCTTGTTTTTGACATAAAAATTTTGTTCATTTATTGTGGAAAGAATATTAACATGCCATCAAAAATTCTGAACTGTACAGTGGGCATTTGTTTGTATTTGTGAGATAACATTTACTACACGTTGTCTTGTGCAATACCTCATCCACAAAGCCACCTGTAGTTATAAGTGCAAAGTTTAGTTATTTTTAAAGAATTCAACTCCTATTCACGTATTAAATAAAATAACTCAAAATATAATGGAAGTATTAAACCTTATAATTATCGTAGTTTCCAATATAATAGAATTGAAGTTTGTTAAAGATTGACTAGGAGAAAAAATGGGAACAAATTGAGCTGTGTTTTTCTTTAAAGCAAATAGACTTTTTATGTATTGTAAGACACAGACTTTTTTTAAAACAAGTAGAAAGCATTAAAAAACAAATGTGCCAGCTCTGACATTTCATGTCTGATGACAACGATGAGATCCAGCTTGTTAAGGGCTTAAAATGAATGTCTTGTCTAATTTGTGCTCTTCATTTTTATTTCTTTCCTCCCAACTGTCTCATTTTACCCCACCTGTCACACATCACACTTCCACACCCCTACCTTACTTTTTCAGATTTTACAAGCTTTGCCTTTTGTTTTTCCCCATCTTAAATGTGATCCAGCCTTCTCTCTTTAACTATTCACTTTACTTTTTTGCCTCTTCATTGTTTAGTTTCCTCATCTGTGTGCTATTCATTCTTTTATTTCTTAACTGAATTCTAGAACTCTTAGGGAAAAATACAACAGTAAATTTAAATAGCATCAAACTTAAATAATAAAAATAGGAGCTCTTGAGGGCATATATGTTTCCCTTAAAACAAAACAGTTAGTTTTAAAAAAACATTAGTGGATTCCCTAGATTTACTAGTAACGTAAATGTTTCAAATGTTTATTTGCATCTTGTTAGAATTCTGGTATTCTTGTTAGAATTTCGTCAATTCTGTGCTGAGTTGTAATAAGCACTGGTAAGAGGCACATGCAACTTGCAAGGCACTTAAGCTTTTGCCACATATGGATTTCTAACAGCCAAGATATAAATTGGCTTCTCATAAATGGACTCTGATTATTTCTTGCTTATTTTGGATAATTTCATGCTCCCTAAAACAAGTACTTCCTATGATTATATATTGGCCATGAGTGGCTAGATAACTATAAGTAGTCTGTACTATTAATTTTATTAATTACTTTTGTCTATTCACAACATTTGGGTCTGGACTTGTCTCAAAATCTCCTATGTTTTTGAGTCTTAAGAAATCTTGTTAAAACATTTAAATCACTAATATATATGTAAATGCTAGAAATTTAACTTAACAAATAATGATATAAGTGTTTGATTTGAAATTTGGTTGACATGCTTAAGGAGATGGTTAAACCATATAGTCTTGATTTTTAACTAGTTATAATTGACAATAATTTATAATTCAATTTAGTTTCTTCTTAACTTGTTGAATCCTTTTATAGCTCCTTCCATTTCTTTTTATTTCACACTGAAAAACATTTTTGGCTTTACTTTAAAGAGGATGCTGCTTCTTTCCTGTTTCAATAGCACTGAATGTTATTTTTATGAGGGGTTTTTTCAAATATCATTCTACTTTCTCATTTAAATTTGCTAAATATGTTCTGTAATGCTGCCTGTCACACATTAATGTCAGTGACTCTAAGCTATGTTTAAGTTATCCACTGGCATCTAGTAATTATCCAGAACCATGAAATACAAGGCAATATTCTCTGATGTGTAAAATTTCAGTTCCGTATGTAATTCTTCAGTCTTAAACATATCTAGAAAAAAAATCTCAGTTTAATTTTTGGTATTCAATGTTTTAAAGTTTGTGGGGTTTTTCCTCATAGGTCATTTAAATCAAAGCCTTTGTATCACAAACCGGCTTAAACATATATCCAAACTGAGATGGTGTGATGGTGACCACACAATGTATCTTGAACTGTAAGCATGCTTAGGGCTGGCTCTGCTGGAACTTCTTTCATAATTTATATTGATTTCTTTAATGCTGTTCTCTGGAAAGGTTCTTATGGAAGTTTTAAACTAATTAATCATAATATATTTTGCTGGTAGGAAATTTAACCAATTGAATCTCCATTACACAGAATTTGCTGAAATTATCGATCATTTTCATCTTGTAACCTGCTGAAGATGTACAATAGCAGTCCTGTAAATGAGTATAACATGAGGCTCTTGTTTTCTTCTAAATCTTAATTTCTGTCCTCTGTTTTGAGATATTGCTTCATACCAAATGCATGCGTATAGACACAGTGTATTGGTATCAGACACAAAGTATGTGAATTCTGATACCTTGTCATCAGTTGTACACCAAGAATTCTATTTTTTAAATGATATCCCGCCAGCTTTTTCACAATCCATTAATTCCTGGATCAACATCAGAAGGAATGTCAGAGCCGAGTGAAATTCTTGTAAGACACAGATGTCAGGATCAAAAGTCAGAGACATTCTCGAAACAGCAGGGAAGCATGCTTGTTAGACCTTAATCGTAACAATTAGTATCTGCCATGTGACATTCTCTATACCCTGCCTATATTTCTTTTAAGTTCCAGGCATGCTGAAAAGAGAAACTATTTACTGAAGTTGGATAGCAAAGTACATGGGCTATTAGTTTTCTTATTTCCCTTTTTGCCCCTGTTTGAAAGCTTTTCTTTAGTGTCTTACCCTAAGTGGTAAAAAAATGCATCATGCTAACTTAGATTGAAGTAATTGCTAACTTTAGATTGAAGTAATTTTACATTAAAAAGATGTGATTCTCTTCTGAGAAGGATCTATTATGTGAAGGTATTCCTTTAATGTATATGGTTAATGATTAAATAATCTACAAGGAAAAGGCTGCTGGGAACTAGATCTATCCACAATAACTTGTAGTTTGCCTGTAGAAAAAAATACTCATCTTCTTAAGAATTACTGGTCAGCATTAGGCATAATTTATAAGTTTTGTTGTTTGTTGTTTTGAACCATCCAAGCTCTGAATATTTTGCTTTCAGAAGAATTATCTCAGAATAGACAAAAAAATAAAAAGTAAGTGCATTAGACAATAGAGGACACTGCAATGTTAGACTTCTTTCTGCTACTGTATTACATTACTACACTGCCATTGCAAGTTTAAGCAACCATCTCAGAAACAGCCAGATTTGTAGGCCTGTATTTGTCGTTCTTTAGGGTAATATGCTATAGGAAAGTTACAGATTATTTCTATCACAATTCTTTATCCTGTCTTAGCCTTCCTTTAATTAAATTGATACAGCAAAAGCTGTCAAGCCTGCAAACAAAACTTTTCATTTTGATGTAGCAGAGAAGGGTAAGAAAGAAAAGGGAGAAGAAAAGTCTCCTCAAAGTGAAGAAACAGGATCTTTGAAGCAGTTTAAAGTGTTAATATTAATACTTCATATAATATATATAACATTATACATGTATGTCATAAAGAAATAATATGAAATATAGCAAGTTGGCCTTGTTAGAGGTGGGGAAGTTAAATAAGCTATCAAAAAAACCCTAATGTTTTCTTATGTGTTTGAGAAAATATGGAGCAAAGTGCAATGCTTGAGAGCAATGACAGAGTGGCTTAAGGAGCCTTAATGTTGATCTGAAAATGTAAGAAGAGATTTCACTCTCTAGCCAGGCTGGAAGGAACTGGTCATTTTGGCTGCGGAATTCAATCTGAATACAAGATTTTGAGGAACAATTTAATGACTGAAATCAATCAGCAGAGGAAGGAGGATGAAAATAGAATAGTGAAACTGAGAAATACTCAAGAAAATATTATTGTAGAATGGGGCAACATTTTCCAGTTCCCTGTATCTCATGACAGGAGAGGAGAGGGTCTGGAGTGAAAAGTGATAGGCATTCAGATAATCACTTTAAAGAGTATGAAGTTGAGGAATACCAGCAGAAATTGAATTATGCCGGCATTAGGTTCTTCATAATAAGAGAACCAAAATATAATGAGACACAAAGGTAAAGTATAAACAGTAGCTTAAGTTTGGCAAGATTAGGTCAGAAACCGGTCAGAAATTTGAACAGGTGGTGATAGCTCATAGAAGAACAAAGTAACGGGAGAAGATTATATACCTTAAAATTTTCAACAAAAAAAAATCTGGTCTGTAAAAGAATAAGAAGATAGAGAGCGTACATATAGGAGATAAGTAGGAGGAAGGGTCTGACAAGGAACTGTACATGGAGGAAGAACAATGGGACTGGTGACCTCTTAGTTATCTGTAATAGAAAACAGCAACTTTGAACTGAGAATCTGGCCAAAGTATAAATAACAAATGTGTAGTCTGCATGTTTTCTATCTGATCAGTATAGAAGCAAGAACTGCACTTTGTACCAGAAATCTTATCCAGATTCCCACCTGAGCACCTATGCTCCATGAGCTGAGGCAGGTTCTGTCTACAGAACTGTTGAGGTTAGAAAGGAACTCTGGAGGTCATCTGGTCCATCCCCCGTGCTCAAGCAGGGTCACCTAGAGCAGGTTACCCAGGACAAAGTCTAGATTGCTTTTGGATATCTCCAAGGCTGGAGTCTCCATAATCTCCCTGGGCAACCTGTGCCAGTGCTCAGCCACCCTCATTGTGAAAAAGTGTTTTGTGAATGTTCAGATGGCACCTCCCGTGTTTCATTTTGTGCCCATTGGCTCTGGTTCTGTGACTGGGTACCAATGAAAAGAGCCTGGCTCTGTCCTTTTGCCCCCTCCCTTCAGCTATTTCTGTACATTAATAAACTTCCAGCCCTCCCATCCTTACCTCAGATGTGAGATTCTCCAGTCCCTTAATGATCTTCATTGGACTCTCTCCAGTATGTCCATGTCCCTCTCGTACTGAGGAGCCCAGACCTGGATACAATATGACCCCTGCTGCTGTAGACTTCTGTGATATAATATTTCACAGGCTGTTTTTCCCCAGCACACCATGGGCTTTAGCAGAACTTGCCATCTCTGCTTTTTAACTTGTGAAATTCATATAGGTGGTGTGAAACAAGACATTTTTGTTTATAAATGCGCATCTGAACCTTATAGATGTAAGTGTGCTATAAAGCTATTGTTCATAAGATGAAATGTGTGCAGAAAATTAACTGTTTGCCTGCATTTTGACTTAATCCCTGATATTTTAGGGATTTCAGATCCATAGAAATAGTAATAACACTTTATTCTTATATGCCACATATTTTGCATATTAATATCTGAGAGAAAAATAGCAGTCTACAGGAAAGCCATTAATCAGAAGCACTAAATGCCAAAGGTAAAAATTAATGAATTCACTAATGGCTTTTTCTTCTTCTATCCCTGCTGTTATCATTCAGCTGCTTTCATTTATCTGCAGTTTCCTCACTTTTCAAGAGTATTTACACAAACATGCCCACTTTCAGCATTGCAAGCATTTAATACTGAAAGAGCAGCTGCAAACAAGTAATGCTCTTGGGTGATTTGACTGGAAACATAAAATTACTGTCTTTGAGAGAAAACAAAGTCTGTGAGAAGCTGGAAATGAAAGTGTTATAAATAACCAGATATACCAGCTTTTCAAAGTCTGTATGCATTACACTGAAATTGGTGTATTGAGTCAGAGGGTTTGATCGATCACTCTTTGGTTTTGACTGGTGAGAGGAATTCTACAGTAACTGCTAAAAACTTCCATTTATTTTACATTTTTATTTGAGAGAGGAAGTGTCTTCAAACTGTTCATGTGTGTGTATATTTGTAGTATTGAAAGACAGATAAGAATAAGTGAACAAGAAAATAGAACTATGTTTTAAAGAGGCTTAATGAACTCTCTCTTGATCATTGCCTCAGCTAAAATGCTAGCAGAACAACAATTCGTTTAATGTACATGTGTTCCATTTTTCTACCTCCAGGTTTTCGGTTATCTGGTTGTGGACAGAGGTTTGTTTTCATTTTATTTCATTCCAGTTTTATGTCATTCAAAGATATAAAAAACATGACATGATAAATCCCAAGGTTTGTTTTGGTTTTGACACTTAAAATATTTACATTTCTTATGAAGATAACTTTTAAATCCTAAATTTAATTAAATTGATTGTAGTTACTTCTATAGTACCTAGAAGCTCTGAGCATGGAAAAGCAGAAATGCTTTTAATTTTATGATGAGGAAGCACAGAATATAAAGGGCTTCCAATGCAATGCAGAATAACTATTTGGATACCCATTATGTAGGTAAGTCAGGACAAGTGTGTTCTTTGCTTAACTCCATGGTTAACTTTTAAAGATTTGAAGAGATTCATCATTTAGGCCTCTTAAAAAATGTTTCATATTTCAGCTTTCCTGACTTACACAAGCAGTTTATGGTTTGTATACATACATATATATGTATATGCGTATATACATATATGCTAATGAAAGTCCATCCTCAGCATAACTCACCATGTATGTATGTGTTACCATCAAGGAACAAACTATATTTTGTTTTCTGTCTGGGGAAGTATTTTTTCCCCTCACTGATCTATATAAAAATAACACTAAATGCAGTTAAGACTCGAAAGAGCTTAAAGTAACTAAAGTGACTGGTGGATTTAAGGCAAATATTAAAGGTAGTTCTGATGTAAATTCTCCTGTGCTGAGGACAGCCCAGGGATACAAACCTGGTTTATTTCTACTTTTTGAGTAGCATCCTGATAAAAATGGAACTGAATAGAGAATGAATTATGGCACTACTAGGAGACTGATTTCTAATATTTGTTTAGTCATCAAGTGCTTTGACTTCTGCAACTTTGCCATGAAAAAGGAAGTGTTGAGACACAATACATGAGAGAACAGCTAAATTAGACTTTTATGAACTGTGAGAACATGCAGCATTTTGCATGGTCTAGAGCATGCTGTATTAATTTACTTTTAGCCATAAGTCAGAGCTAAAACATCTTTTTACACTAAAACTGTAGAGGTGTCCAAATCTAAAGAAATTAATGATATATTGAACAGTTAGGATAAGGAAGGGATGATCCTGGGAGCCTTACTTATTAATTAGTCTTTCAAAGTCATTAAAGATACTGCTAGAGGCTCGCAGTATTATGATGATGAAATTAAATATTCTTCAGCTACTGACTATACTGTCATTGACCTTTGACAAATATTTATTTCAGCCTTACTCTTTAATCCCCATCAAGCTACAACTTTTCAGTTCCCCCACTTTGCAAGGAAAAGTGTGTGGTTTGTGTCAAGAATGACATGACATTAGTTAGCTCCTGTCTCAAATATTTTGGATAAGATCTGTATTTTCTGAGATGGCTACAGTTTATTTGCTTCTTTGTTTGACTAGTTGTCCAACCACTGGCCCCTTGAGCCTACTAATTGTTTTCATTTTTCTTTCATTGTGAACATTTGAGCCTTATTTGTAGTTCCTATGTTTTCTTTCCATCCCCTGTTTCCTAAAAGTTTAGTGCCACTCAGTTTCTACTTTTCCTTCTATCATTGTTTCCTTTGCTTATTCTAGATTCCTTAATCCTTTATCTCTGTTCTTGTTTTTTCCTACTGCCAAATTTCTTTTACTTTCTAACTTGTCCCACATACCCATCCTATTTTTCAGGTTTTGTAATTTGTGTATTGAACATTCCACCATTCATAGACCATCCCATGCATTTGGCCAGTAAATCTAGTACATACTTACACTGTTTATAACTCTCTAACTTCAAAATTACCAATTAAATCTAGGTATTAAAAGCAGCTCTCACAAATTCTCAACTAGTAGACACCTGCTTTGTATCCCTAGATGTGAATGGCAGGTCAGAATTAGTCCAGAGAATAGTTCTGAGTTTGCATGCTGTGCTCATGAAGTTGTGAAAAAGGTCTTGAAAGTGGACTCTTGGGGAAGAATTTTGATTTTTGTGAAAATAATAATGAAAAAACCCACCCAAACCCAATGTTTCTTTGGGATTATTAATATTTGCAATGGGTAGTTTGAGAGGCCATAGAGTCATGGTGTATATCTTTTGCATAAGAAAGAAATACAGATAGATAAGAAGTATGGTAAATCAATTAATAAAATTGGAGTAGGGGAACCTTTGGAAAATCTGCATTTCAACAAATCAGATGGTCTAGAAAAATAGGCATTATAATTATTAGTAAAAACTTAGAAATGAAAGTTTTATACTGCTGGAAATTAACATATCTACAGCTTATATGTTTTCACTTGCTTCAGAAATTATGCAAATCTCTATGCTAAAAATTAGCATTTATAAGTAGACAAGGATTTTCCTTCTAGTCATTATGATATCTTTTTATTATGATAGCCTTTATAATATGTCAACATGAAGTTGAATACTATGTCTACAACCATGTCAGGCAGGGATTATTTGATAAAAAGTTTCAGAACTAAGATTTCTTGTGCCATGAATGGTCTTTATTTGAAGGGCCAAGGACCTTCCATGTGACACTGAATGGATCACTTGACTGGAAAAGTTTGTTTCATTGTCTAGTATCCCAAATCCCACCTGTCCATATGACTGTGAAACTTATATGTTTTGCTTTATTTATATTCAGAGTAGTATTACTGCAATTATTAAAGCATCCCATTAAAAGGAAGTAATTTATTTGTAGTTCATGTGAAAAAAAGAACAGAGGAAGACTTCTGAAAGTCTTGCCTTGTCTGTAATTAAGTATGAATTGAACTTTGGTCTCCAGCACCTGGGTCACAAACGTAACCATAGGCCACTCTTCTGCCTTTAGGAGTGTATATGAGTAACTAGTATGCCATGTTGTTTAGTTGAATATATTAACTACAACCAAAGTAGTTTTCAGAAAAAGGTATTGTTCATAAAGCTATTAAGAAACACTTCCTATTGGTGGTCATGAAGCCACTGGGTACAGATTTTGGCAGGATTGACAAGAATGAAAAGACAACCAATGAGGCCAAGTTGTTGCAATATATGAGGGCCTGGATAGCCAGACCATTGCATCTCGTAAAGGCCATTCCAATTTGATTACCAGGGACAGTTTGAGAGTTTGTTAGACACAGTAAAAGGAAAGTTGCATCAAGGACACTGATCATAAGTAATTTTGAATGTCACATACTTAGAAACTTGAATTTTATTACTAGAGCAGAAGGGATCTAGTGCAGGTTACTGAGAATAATGCAAATCAGCCCAGTCTTGAGCTTGCTTCTCAGAACTGAGAACTCAGCAATAGTTGTGCAATTGGCAGACATTTGGGATGTCTACTGCTCTGTTCAACTGAGACATTAACTGTTGTCTGAAATCCTCTACTCTTTATATTTATTTATTTAATGTTATATTCCGGGTTCAGAACTCTTAATATAAAAAGCTTTACCCAGTGTAGTCCAGCCTAGAGTCCAACCCAGAACATCTTATTTTTGAGTCAGAGGTCGTATAAATACTAGAAGTGAAAAAGTGTGTCCAACAGCACTCTGTATTTTACCCGTGAAAAGTATTCTTATGCTCAGATATTCTGTTCAAAAATAAAATTTTGGCTATGGTAAAACTAAGATTTCAGTGTCACTAAATGTAATTCATGCAAACTCAGAATTATGTTTTAATCTGTTATTAAAGGCGGTGCTTGGAGGGAAACAAAGAAAAAAAGAGTATAGAGAACTTTGAAACTGGAGAGAGTTACAGATCTCTTCACAATTGCGGAACACCTGGTGATTATGTTAACTGCCAGCGTTAACTACCTTCCTCCCACTCTTGTTTAACTTGTGGAATGTGTACATAAACCTAATAACACCTGAGGTCTTTTGTGTCCATTATATTGTGGGATGACTATTTTTTAGGCATTTTAGAAAAAGAGACATAAATGCAGAACACCCCAAATCTTGAAGTAAGCAAGAAAGAGATGATGCTTTTTCATTAAGTGATTCAATGTGACAACAGAGAAATAAGTTTATCTTTCAGGCTAAACTTAAGGACTGGAGACATGGCATTAACTTACAGAAAGTATAGGATTTTCTTCACCATGAGTTAAACAAAGTATCCCACATGACATGAACAGAGCCAAGCTCACCCTAACTTAATTCTTGTTTATTTATTTCTATTACATCATGTGGCCTAATGGAGGATATTGGCTTTCTCGACAAACCTGGCCTCTCTCACATCCTTACACTATGGTCGTACATATTTGAACAATACACCTTTTCTGTTTGGTAGCATGTTTTTCTCTCCTTTAAACCCTTTTAAAATACACATTTATTTCATGAAACATTTCTACTTTAATCTCTTCATAAAACATGCATGAAATCATGGTCCCTCAATTTCAGTTTTCCTGTATTTCATCTAAAGCTTTTGCACCCTTTCAAATCAATCATCCTTTTGTTTCATATCTTATGCTTGCATGCTGTTCAGACAATTGACAATACACCTGAGCTTTCACGTCTAAAGCACTTACTTTATACCAGTGTAATGACAATAATTTCTATCAGGCTACTTCTGTTTTTCCTGCTGTAGTTCTGTTCAAAATGTGTTTTATATGGCACTTTGTCCAAGACTGTCTAATCACGTTAAACCCTGGTAGATTGCAAAGATGCTCTCCATCATTTTTAGAAGGTAATCAAGGAAACTGTTCATGTTCTTTATGTTTCAGTGGACAACAATTCCTCAGCATCATGTCTACATTATTATTCCATATAATCCCAGGAGTAAGATATTTTGAAGGGTTTTTGGGGTGTGTTACATAAAACTATTGTTCTTGGTTATTAGTAACTTAAATTCTTGTAAACCTGGCTCAGCCACAGAGCTCAGGGCCAATATCTGAGTAAGACCTTTCCTGCAATTGCACCACTTGCCAGAATTTGCTGGGGTGCCCGGTTCCAGAAGTGAGAGCAAAGAAACTGTCTTTCACTAATCCCTTTGCTGGAGAACAGGCATCCTGCATGAGAAGGAGAGTATAATCCACCTGGAATACTGAGGT